>NC_066559.1:5272255-5369755 GCF_024679095.1 Eriocheir sinensis | reverse complement strand
TTTAAGAGAGTGTGTCTGTCGTTAATTCCTGATGTTTTCGTACAGTAAACATGAGCTGATCTGTACAGGAGAAAATAATTGGCACTTGGGTTCTCTAAAGAGGGTAAAATACAAGAGAAGGATGAGATGGAGAAGGAGAAAGATAAATAAGAGGAGGAGGGAAGCACGAGGTGATTTAAAAGTATTGAGAGGGAAGGGAAGACGAGGGAAAAACGGCTGAGAGGGGAGTGTAAGTAAACGAGAGGAAGGATATTGATAAAAATGTAAAGAAAATGGATGTAGAGGGCAGGGAAAGATTACTCGAGGACATATTTTGGGAAAGTGTCTTGATATTTGCGTCTGTGTCTTTCTTTCGGTCTCTGTTTGTCTGTCTATCTGATTCTTTATAGGTACAAATGAAAAGGAAGGTCGTAATAAATACCTGTAAATTAGTTTTTCACATTAGCCCAAACATTACCTGCGATTCAACTTACCTGTACGTACCTATCACACCTACCTTTCCCCGCCGGTCCCGCCCCACCCCTCCGCTATGCTACGCCCCCCTACTTTCACTCTGCATGCCCCCTTCCTCTATGACATGGCAGGGTTCGAGCTCCACTCAGGCCGAGATTTTTCCACTGTCCACTTTAAGCAAGGAGGATGGGGAACATAGTGTGTTAAGGTCCCAGCTGTACCTAGAGGTCAACTATAATGAGTTTATTCTACTCGGAAGGGTACTTGCTGGCGATGACGACCCCAGCTCGTGATCAAGCCGGGGTGTTGAATTACACACGAGAGAGAGAGAGAGAGAGAGAGAGAGAGAGAGAGAGAGTATTCTAAGGAATTCTCTTGCTACGTGTTTGCAAGAGACAAACACAAAATGCATAAAATACAGGAAGCGGAAAATTTATTCAGACTTCTATTTAAGTGCATGAAAAAAAAAATTACGCTCATGTAAGTTTGAAGATGTAAATAGAATTCGTTGAAGGCAGAATATCAGATAATTTTTTCTTTATTTATCTAACTTTTCTTAACAGATGTAATAATAGTTGTGTTTTGTGTACTATTTGTTGCTTTTTTTCTCTATCTATCTATTTCTATCTGTATCTGTCTGTCTCGTCAGAATTCTCAAAATTGTCTGTGTAAGGGACATGAGATCCTTGAGATTTATATTTTTTGTTGCATCGAGGCTCACACAGAAATAGCTCTGAATGCGAACACACATACAATACGCACGGCGTGGCGTGTCAGGTTTTCAGTGATATGCGAGAGAGAATTATGTAAATATGAGAAAATGCACGGCGTCAGGATGTTGACGAAACTCTTAAAATATTCAGCGATGCTCAGGTGTCGGTTTGTCTGTCTCTCTATTTCATGATACGTCAGAAATGTTCAACAGAAAGTGTAACATGGAAATTACTTTTAGCTTGAGATTTACTCAGCCTTAATTCTGCACCAAAACTATTTTTTTATGTCTATTTTCTCGATTTTTTTCTCCAAAGACTTACGATAAAACGTTCACAAATTATTTTTGCACGTACAAATCAGTATGCCATAAATAAACAAACAAACAAGAACACACAAAACCATGAACACGCACTCTTCCCCAATTGATTATCTTGACTAATCGAAAAAAATTACCGCCACTCTACGATACAGTGACTGTTTCCCGACCAGTGTGTCATGAACATGTATTGCTCCTCTTTCTAAATAGGCGTGGTATGTAATAGCCAACATAAGTACAAAATAGATGAATTATTAGCTCAAAGGAACATTATTGGATTCAGTTTAGTAATAGACACTTCATATATTCACATACCGTTGTAAAGATAAGAGGCAAAGAAAAATAATTTGAGCAATTACATTTGTGTTCATATATTAACGAGTAAAAGAAACAACCGGGGTGTGTGTGTGTGTGTGTGCGTGTGTGTGTGTGTGTGTGTGTGTGTCCGTGCGTACGTAGGGGTGCGTGGTAGACACCGACCCAGAGAGACAGAATTAATTAAAACAAGAAAACATCACAAGTTTTCAAATTCCATCTCCTTTGTCATTCCATTTGCTCTCCTTTCTCTCTCTCTCTCTCTCTCTCTCTCTCTCTCTCTCTCTCTCTCTCTCTCTCTCTCTCTCTCTCTCTCTCTCTCTCTCTCTCTCTCTCTCTCTCTCTCTCTCTCTCTCTCTCTCTCTCTCTCTCTCTCTCTCTCTCTCCTTCTCCCTTTCCTTGTCTTCCCTCGCCGTCGTCATTTGTACAATATGCAATTTTCCTGCAGAGAAAAAGAAGCATGCACGTCCACGGTTCACGCGAGGAGAGCAACACACACATAAGAACATAAGAACATAAGAACGCAGGAGTCTGCAAGAGGCCCCTAAGCTCCCGTGTATCTAACCCCACCTAATATCGCTGTCCATGAATTTATCTAGTCTATTTTTGAATGTGACAATTGTATTGGCACTCACCACATGACTGCTAAGCCTATTCCACTCATCCACCACCCTATTAGTAAACCAATTTTTGCCTATGTCCCTGTTGAATCTGAATTTATCCAGTTTAAACCGTTACTTCGTGTGTTCTCTTACCAACAAAACCTTATGAATGTCTCCTTATTAAAGCCCTTCATCCATTTATAAACCTCGATCATGTCTCCACGCACCCTTCGCCTTTCTAGAGAATGCAAGTTTAACTGTTTGAGTCTTTCCTCGTATGGCAAGTTTCTCAACCCCTGAATCATCTTAGTCATCCTCCTCTGCACCGATTCTAACATTTTGATATCCATTCTATAGTAGGGTGACCAGAACTGAACCGCATAGTCAAGATGAGGTCTAACTAATGCTAAATATAGTTTGAGGAAGACTTCGGCTTCTGTTGCTTACGCTCCTTGAAATAAATCCCAGTACCCTATTAGCTCGATTTCTAGCTTGAATGCATTGTGCCCTTGGACGGAGATCAGAGCTCACTAAGACCCTAAATCCTCTCGCACCCAGACCTACTTATGAGAGTGTCATTTAAGCAATAGTTATGTGAGGGTTGTTCCTACCTACACTCAGAATACTGCACTTCCCTACATTGAACTCCATCTGCCATTTATCCATGATCATATAATCTGTTGAGTTCACCTTGGAGAATACTAGTGTCCTGATCCGACTCAATTACTCTACCGATCTTGGTATCATCTGCAAATTTACTAACATCACTACTAATTCCTGTGTCTAAGTCATTGATATAAATAATAAACAAAAGTGGACCTAATACCGAACCTTGTGGGACCCCACTCGTAACACATCCCCAGTCAGATCTTTTACCATTGATTTGCACTCTTTGCTTCCTATTGCTAAGCCACGCCTTGACCCAGTTCAAAACTTTACCCTCTACTCCGTGAGCCTGTAATTTAAGCAACAGTCGTTGGTGAGGAACTTTGTCAAACGCTTTACTAAAATCAAGATAGATTACATCATAATTTTCATCTCTGTCAACCGCCTCAAATACTTTATTGTAGAAGGACAAGAGATTGGTGAGGCATGACCTACCTTTTGTGAACCCATGCTGCGAGTCGTGAATTAAGCTATGTTTCTCTAAATGCTCCCGAATGTTCCTGGCTATTATGGACTCCAGCATCTTCCCTATAACCGATGTTAAGCTAATTGGGCGATAGTTTGAAGCAACTGACCTGTCCCCCTTTTTTAAAAATCGGCGTCACATTAGCTACTTTCCATAGGCTCGGCACATAGCCAGTATTTACCGACATCTTAAAGATGTCGGTTAGTGGGTCACTGATTATATCACCTAGCTCCTTTAATACCCTCGGAAATATCCCGTCAGGACCTGGCGACTTGTTCTTCTTAAGCTTATCTATCTCATCCTGAACTACTTGCCTGGTAATGATTATATCCCTCAATTTATCGCCATCCCCGCCCTCGTACACCTGAACTCTTTCCGGTATATTCGTTCGATCCTCCTGTGTGAATACTGAAAGGAAGTAGTCGTTCAACAATGTGCTCATATTTTCGTAATTTTCTACTAGCTCCCCTGTGTTTGATTTCAGCGGTCCAATTTTCTCCCGTGTTTTTGTTCTATACATCTGAAAGAAGCCCTTAGGATTACTTTTCGCCTCATTTGCTACTTTGATCTCATAGTTCTTTTTGCTATCCTGGTGTTTTTCTTAACTAATCTAGATAGTTCGACGTACCGGCCCCTGAGATGTGTTTCCCATTCTTTATTTTCTGATAAATTCCTTCTTTAACCCAATCTCGTGTTTTAGTCCACGAGTCATCCACTTAGGATCATTGTTTTCTTTTCTAAGTGTTCGCTGTGGTATATGCTGTTCTTGCCCCTCTACTATTACTCTAACTAAATTATTGTAAGACATTTCTACCTGGTTCTCCTGGCTCTCCAATCCGCAGTTCTGGCCCTCATGAATCCCTAAATTATCCCAGTTTACCCTTCAAGATGTCTTCGAAGCCCTCGTAGTTTGCTCTTCTAAAATCTGGCACTAACACTGGGTTTGGATCGGTTACCGCCCAGTCTAACCTAAAACGAACCGTTCTGTGATCACTATTTCCTAACTCTCCGCCCACCTCCAACTCACGTAGCAAGTTCCCATTATTGGTTAGGACTAAGTCTAATATGTTATCTCCTCTGGTAGGCTCAGTAACTACCTGCTTAAGGAAATTATCTTGTATAACTTCAAGAAAGTCCTCGGCTTCCAGGTCACCCACTAGATCTTCCCAGTCTATATTCCTATAATTAAAGTCCCCATTACGCAGACATTTCTACTCATACTCGCCCTGCCAATCTCCTGTAGTAATATACTCGTGTCCTGCCTGTTAAGGTTGGGTGGCCTGTATATAACTCCTAGAGTTTTTCTTTCCCTTTGTAAACGTCCACCCAAACTGATTCTGAATCCATGTTAGTTTTGACTGAGTTGTTAACTAAACATTTAAGTGAGTCTTTAACATATAGCGCAACTCCACCTCCCTTTCTGCCCCTTCTGTCTTTGTGAAACATCTGATAACCCGTTATTTCAAATTCTGACCTAAAATTTCTATTAGCAAAGTCTATCCATGTCTCAGTGATCGCTATTATGTCAAAATTTTCTGAACAAGCTTCACCCCTTAGTAAGTCTATCTTGTTTCTGAGGCTCCTGCTGTTAGTATAGAAGATTCTTAGCCCGTCCTCTGTTACTCCTCTAGAATTATTTCTAAGCTGCCTGGTTATATTATGAGCTAGATGTCCCCTCCCATTACTCCTCCCATTGCTGCTCCCATTACTCCTCCCCCCCTCGCCTATACTAAAAAATCCCTCAGGGTACCAAGTGCTCGCTCAAGGGAGTCTGAGAGAGCCTCAACACCCTTGAACGTCAAGTGTATCCCGTCACGGGCGTAGAGGGCATCGTTGCCAAAGAAGAGGTCCCAATTGTCGACGAACAGCCACCCATTGCGCTCGCAGTGCTCAGCAAGTCTGCTGTTCACTGCTATCGCCCTGGACAGCCATCCATCGCCAACGCCCCTCCTTGGCAGGACGCCACACACTACTGGTGACCCACCAGCGTCACGTATCCTGCCTAACAATTCTCTAAAACGCCTGAGAAGGTCCTCGCTTGGCACACGAGAAACGTCGTTTCCGCCACAGCTGAGAAAGACAATGGGGTTCGATCCTCGCTTGCCATACACGCCTCAATCCTGTCTGATATATGGCCCACCCTGCCCCTGGAAACACACCCTCGTCCTGTTCTTATCCTTGGAGCAAAATACCTGTCAACATAACGAACCTGACTATCACCAACAACAAGAACCCGACGGTCGGAAGGGGGCCAGGAGGGTGGGTGAAGGCGGGAGAGGAGAGCGGTATGGGAGGGGAGGGACCTGCTGTGAAGAACGAGGAGAAATTGTGGAAGAGGTGGAAGGTGGACAAGGGGAGGAGGAGGAGGAAGAGGAAGAAGGAGAAAGGGAGGGTGAGGTGGTGGAGGGAGGAATGGACGAGGAGAGGGAGGAGGAAGAGGGGGAAAGGGAAGGTAACGGACAGGTGTTGGAGGGAGGGACGAGCGAAGAGGCGGAGGACAAGGAGGAAAAAGAGGGAGAGGAGGAGGAGGAGGGGAGAGGGCGGGAAGAGGGGAGAGGGGGGACGGAAGAGGAAGGCGAGGAATTTGAGGCGGAGGAGGAGGAGGGGGAGGGGGAGGAGGAGGAGGAGGAGGAGGAGGAAGGAGGAGTAGGTGAAAGGGAGAGTGAGGTGGGGGAGGGAGGGACGGACGAGGAGAGGGAGGAGGAAGAGGGGGAAGGGGAAGGTGAAGGACAGGTGTGGGAGGGAGGGACGAGCGAAGAGGCGGAGGACAAGGAGGAGGAAGAGGGAGAGGAGGAGGAGGAGGAGGGTGGGCGGGGAGAGGGGAGAGGGGGGACGGAGGAGGAAGGCGAGGAGGAGGAGGAGGAGGAGGAGAAGGAGGGGTGGGAAGCGGGGAGATCGGAGATGGTCGAGGAGGAGGAGGAGGAGGATGGGAGGGGCTGCTGTGTGGTTGAAGACAATACTAGAGGGGAGGAGGACGAGGAAGAAGAGGAAGAGGAAGGGGAGGAGGACGAGGAAGAAGAGGAAGAGGAAGGGGAGGAGGAGGAGGCGGGGCTTGTTGCTGCTGCACTAACCAATAAGTGTACCTGGGCGGCGAGAGTCGTAACCCTATTCTCTAACTCTATGATCCTCTGATCATCCTTCTGAGTCTTAACGCAGAACCTACAAACGTCCTTGGAAAGAAAGTACTGCTTGGCCATGCGAAGGCCACACCCAGAACAACGCTTGAGGGACGTCATGGTGAAGATATGGGCGAGGCAAGACGGAAACAATTAGGCGCGTTAAGACGATAACAAAGTACGCAGCTGCGGTGAGGTCGTCAGGTCAAAAATGTGTATCTAGGAAAACAAACCACAGCTGCTGTGAGGTCGCAGTCAGGTCAATTCCCCGGGGAAAAGGGTGTGTCTCCAAAAAGGCGCGGTTATTTCTACCCACCAAGACAAAACATAGGCCAATATTAATATACTGAGAAATCACTTATGTAAAGAAGATAATAACTGTGTTCACTAGGTTTGCGCGGAAAGTGGATTATTTAGTGTTTTGTGTGGACTTAGAAATTAACGTAGCTTGGCGCGCCTGATTCACGTAGTCCTATTATCACAGCACACACACACACACACACACACAAACGGAACAAACATGATCTGTGTGCGTGTTTTCAGCGCGCATGTTAGTAAATGTTGTAAATAATTATAATAATAATAATAATAATAATAATAATAATAATAATAATAATAATAATAATAATAATAATAATAATAATAATAATAATAGTAATAAAAATAATAATAATAATGATGGTAGTCTACGGTTACGGTTAAAATACTGCGTGAATGCTGAAAATAAATACAACAAACATACACGCTCACAAAGTTAAAGACATAACTATATAATGGAGGAAATTACATTTAAAAACATTTTGCTTTCCACAGTAACAATAAAAAATAAAAATATTACATAAAAGCAACTGTGAATATAATGTTGAAAATGCGTTGTGTTCAGAGTGAGAAGTTTGACCTGTTGATGCTTTTATAATAGTGGGAATGGAACTGTATCTTTTTTTTTTTTTTTATGCCGGGGGGATGTGGGCGTTGATGTTTGTGAGTGTAAATTTATCTTTTTATTTATTTACTTATTATTATTATTATTATTATTATTATTTTTTTTTTGACATGGGGAAGTGTGTGTATGGTTGGGGTTGGCGGTTCAGGGGTATGCGTGGGTGTGGGTGGGGAGGGTTGGATGCACGTGTGGCTGAGGTTGGGGGGGTGTTGGGGGGTGTAGGAGTGGGGGTGGGGGTGAGTTTGGAGGCTGGGGGGGCGGGGATGTGGTGGGAATGTGTGTATGTGTGTGGGGGTGGGTGGGGGTGGATGTAGGTGTTGCTGAGTTTGGGGTTGAAGGGGTCGGGGGGTTTGTCTCTGTGTGTGAGGTTTTGGGGTTGGAGGGGAAGCCTAAAGCAAAATTGTTTTCTTCTAATTTGAGTTTACTCGTGTCCTGTTTTAGTTTTTTTTTTTATATGTTAATTTTTTTTTTTTTTTCTTTGTCTGCCTCTAGTCCACGATGCCCCCATTTTCGTTGTTCCGGATTCATCGGTGACTTTCTTATTCTTGAAGTGCCCTGTGTGTCCTTTTTTCTCTCTCTCTCTCTCTCTCTCTCTCTCTCTCTCTCTCTCTCTCTCTCTCTCTCTCTCTCTCTCTCTCTCTCTCTCTCTCTCTCTCTCTCTCTCTCTCTCTCTCTCTCTCTCTCTCTCTCTCTCTCTCTCTCTCTCTCTCTCTCTCGCTGTACACACAAAAAATTCTTCGTTTATGAAAGGATGCGAGAGTCCTACAACACTGGTAAGAAGGATCCCACTTGACCGATCCTGTGCCGGGCGCCGAGAAGGAGTGAAGGAGGAGGTGGACGGCGGAAGGAGGAGGAGGAGGAGGAGGAGAAGGAGGAGGAGTGGAAGAAAGGAGAGGAAAGAACTTGGACTGAGGGAGGAAGAGAAGTGGAGAAGAGGAGGACAAGCTTGACAATTGGGCAATAAAAGGAAGGGAAGAAAAGACGGAGAAGAGAAGATGAGAGGAAGAAGGAGGCTGAGAGAGATGGAGAAAGTTGGAGGGAAGAAAGAATAAGAAAAGAAAGGCAAAAGGAAGGGAGGGAGGGAGAGAACCAGCCAAGAAGGAAAAGAAGACAAGAAAGGAGGAAGAAAGGGAAGGAAGCGGTAATGGGGAAAGGCAAACAAGAAGAAAATGCAAGCAGGAAGAAAGTAAGAAAGGAGGCAAAAAAAACAAGACAGCCAGAAAGGAAACCGAAGGAGGGAGAAGGCAACCAAGGAAGAAAAGAAGGGAGAGAGGAAGGAGGGAACGAAGGAAGAGACAGCCAAGGAGGAAGAGTTTGAGGAAGGAAAGAAGAGAAAGGGTGGGAGAGAGAAGCAGTCAGGGAGGAAGAGACTGAGGGAAGAAGGGAGGGAGAGAGGTAGGTAGGGAGGGAGGGGGGAGAGAAAGAGCCGGGAAGGAAGAGACTAAGGAGGAAAGTGAAGGAAGGAAAGCGAGAGGTAGTCATGGAGGATGGGAGGGAGGGAGAGAGGCAGGAAGGGAGGAAGACTGAGACGGAGGGAGAGAGAGAAGGCAAGACGCAGCACAGTTGTTGAATGCCTCTCGCACCAAATAGCCGGCGGCCAAAACAGGAGGAAGCGAAGGAAAGGAGGAGAGGGAGGGAGGAAGGAAAGGAAGGAGGGAAGGAGGGAGGGATGGATGCGAAGCTCGTAAACACAACATTTTGCTCCGGATAAAAGTCTTTTGTAGGCCAAGTTGACGCTGAGGCTCATGGGTTTTCTCTCTCTCTCTCTCTCTCTCTCTCTCTCTCTCTCTCTCTCTCTCTCTCTCCTCTCCTCTCCTCTCCTCTGCCTCATTCTCCTCCAATAGTCGGTTTAATGCAGAGATAAATGACTCACCTGCCGTAGGAGAGGAGGAGGAGGAGGAGGAGGAAAAGGAGGAGGAGGAGGAGGAGGGCAAGACTCATTATCATACACATTACTGCAGCCTCGTCTTAGCAGCGGCCGAGAACGGAGAACTTACCCACCTAATTGAGGGAAGTTCAAGGTGAGCGTGGGAAGCAAAGGTAAGAAAGCAGGGAAGAAAAGGTAAAAAAAGCTGTTTGGGATGAAATCAGGTGAGAGAAGAAACGGAGAGGATATTGAAATTTAGGAGCAGCGAGTAGCGGGCTTTTTTATTATTATTGTTTCTTTTTTTTGTGCCCTTGAGGTGTCTTCTTTGTTATAAAAAAAGGGGAGGGGGTAGAGAAAGTAAGAAGGGAAAGGAAGGGAAAATGAGAAAAGGTAAAAGTTGCGAAAAGGGAAAAAACAGTGTAGGATGAAATTAGGTGAAAGAGAGAAGATAATAAACGTTAAAAGAGAGAGAGATAAAAAAAGGAAGGAAGGAAGGTAAGATAAGGTAAGCTAAGAAAACAGGGAAAAAAAGGGATAAATAAACAGGGAGAAAAAGAAACAGGGATAAATAAACAGGGAAAAAAGAGGGATAAATAAAGGAAGAAAGGAAGGAGGGTAAGATAAGGTAAGGTAAGAAAACAGGAAGAAAAACGTTAAAAATAATGTGTGATAAAATTAGGTGAAAGAGAGAAGATAGGAAAAGTTAAAGGTGAGAGGGATAAATAAAGGAAGGAAGGAAGATAAGGTAAGGTAAGAAAACAGGGAGGAAAAAAAGGTAAAAATGGTTTCTGATAAAACTAGATGAAACAGAGAAGAAATGAAGATAGGTAAGGTTAAATGACGAAGGGATAGAGTAAGGAAGAAAGAAAGTTAAGGTAAGGTAACGAGTGAGAAACGGTAAAATACGATGGGATAAAATTAAGTGAGAGAAGAGAATGTAGGAAAGGGTAAATGAGGAAGGGGTAGGGAAAGGAAGGAATAAATGAAAGTAAATCACAGGAAGATAAAAGAAAATGTAGTAGCAACGTGTGAGGGATAAAACTGGGAGAAAAGAGAAAAAACAGGAAAAGTAAAAAGCTCAAGGGGTAGAGAAAGAAAGGAAGGAAGGAAGGAATTAAGGTAAGGTAAGGTAAAATGTGACAATAGGTAAAAACAATAGGGGGGAGAGGAAATGAGATGAAAGAGATAAGTCGAGAAGATGGGAATGGTTAAAATAGGGCGGGGTAAAAAAGGAAGAAAGGTAAGGTAAGGGAAAGAAAAGGGGAAACTGTGTGAAGAAGGAAATGGGGTGAAAGAGAGAAGTGAAGATAGGAATTGTTTAAAGAGAAAGGCCTGGAAAAAAGGAAGATAGGTAAGGTAAGGTAAAAGGAAGGGAAAGAAAAGGGGAAACTGTGTGTAGAAGGAAGTGAGGTGAAAAGGGAATAAATTAGAGGTTAGAAGAAGAGGAGAGGAAAGGAGAGGCGAGTTGGAGAAAGGAAAAAGGAAGGAAGGAATAGTCAGAATAGGGGAGGAAAGAGTTATATAAAGCGTAGTTAGAGGCGACGAAAAGAGGAGGGAAAGGGAAGGAACAGATAAGATAAAGAAACAAAGGAAGTCAAGTTAAAAAGTGGAATGAAAGTAGAATATCGTGTAAGGAAATGGAGTGAAAATGGAGGAGATGGAGGAAGCAGTAGGAGAGAGGAAAGGACAACAGAAACGAGGGGAGAAAAAGGGGTAGAAAAGCGAAGGAAGAAAAATAGAAAAAGAAGGTTAAGTGAAAGAAAAGGAAAAGCAAAAAAAAAAGCGAAAGGGAAAAGGGTGATAAAGGAGAACTTGGGAGGTAAAAACAGGAAACAAAGAGGTAAAAAAAGGATTAGAGGGGAAACTAAAATGGATTACGAAACAAAAGAAGGTTACAAAATTAAATAAAAGCAGGAAAAAGGGTGAGAATGTGGAGATAAGGAGAAAGACAAGAAGAAAAGGAAAACTGGGAGAAAAAAGAGAAATTAGGGCAGGTTACAAGGGAGGAGAGGAGGAGGAAACGAGGAAATGAGAGGAGGAATCAGCCATGGAGGAGGAGGAGGAGGAATGAAGGAGAAGAAAGAGAAGAAAGCAGTCACGCAGAAGACAGGGAAGGAAGAGGAAAGGAGAAGTGGAGGCAAGAAGAGAAATCAGCCAGGAAGGAAGGAAGGAAGAGGAGAAGAGAAGGAATTAATGAAAGGGGATAAGCAGGCAGCGAGGAATGGAAGAGGAGGGAAGGAAATGAGGAGGAGGAAGAAGGGGAGGGTAGGATAATAGGAGGGAGGCAAGGAGGTACAAGGAGAGATTGAAGAAGAGGAGAGAGAAGGAAAGAGAGGAAAGGAAAGGGTTAGAACTGATATGATAGGTAGAAGGGGGGGGGGTAAGAGGAGGTAGAGGGAGAGAACATCTTCCTTCTTCCTCCTTTTCCTCCTCCTCATCATCATCATCATCATCTTTCTCTCCCACTCCACAAAATTTACTTATTCTTGAATCTTTTTTTCTCATTAGTTTACTTCTTCATACCTCCTTTCTTCTTCTTTATCCTTCTCCTCCTTATTCATATCTTCCTTCTTCTCCTCGTCTTGCTTATTTATTTATTTATTTATTCATTTTAAGTCTATTTTCTCCTTTTTATTCTCTCATGTCTGCATTATTTCCTTCTCTATGCTTCCATTCTTCAACTTCCTTCTCTTCAGGTTTTTCTTCTTCCTCCTCCCTCCTCCTCCTCCTCCTCTTCCTCTTCCCCATTCTACACATCCTCGTCACTTTTCTCCTCCACTCACTCTCTCTGCATTAAATATAATTTCTCAACTTTTCCAACTCTTTTGACTCCACATTATTCCGTTCCTTCTTGCCTCCCTTCTTTCCTCCGCTGTTTCTCTTAAAGCGATTATTCCGCGTCCATAAGTTCCTTTCCTCCGCTGCTTGCTTGCCTCAGCTATTTATTTACTCTCTTTTTCCCTTCATTCTCTCATTTTGCTTGTTACGAAAGTGGGCCAGAATACCAAATAGTGTGTGTGTGTGTGTGTGTGTGTGTGTGTGTGTGTGTGTGTGTGTGTCAGAGATTTACATAGATTTACATAGAAAATCAGACCACACAGACCCCATGGTCCAGACTTGGTGGTCTGTCCTTAAACCTAAGTGATTTTACATTAATCAAAAGACTCCAAACGTTGCATTTCTACTCTAGTTGATATTAAGTTGAAGGAAGTGACGGTCGAGCTTATTTTTGAAGGAGTCAATCGTGTTACACTGGACCACTGACGGTGGAAGCTTATTCCATTCTCGCACTACAACGTTGGTGAAGAAAAATTTGGTGCAGTCTGAATTTACTTGTCTACATCTGAGTTTTACGCCATTGTTCCTCGTGCGCAAAGTGTCATCGATCATAAACAATGTTGATCTGTCTACATTCGTGAAACCATTAAGTATTTTAAAACATTCGATCAGTTTTCCTCAGGCGACGTTTCTCAAGAGAACATGTTAAGGGTAGAAAGCCTTTCTTCGTAGGATTTGTTGCGCAAGGAAGGGATCATTTTCGTTGCCCGACGCTGAACACCTTCTAATTTAGCAATATCCTTTGCATGGTGGGGAGACCAAAACTGTACCGCATATTCCAAGTGGGGTCTGACTAAACTGTTGTAGAGCAGGAGTATTACATCTTTATTCTTGAATACAAAGTTTCTTTTAATGAAGCCCAACATTCTGTTCGCTTTATTTGCTGCATCGATGCATTGCTGTGAGAATTTAAGGTTTGACGCGATTTTGACCCCAAGTCTTTGACGCATTGAACTCTTTTGAGTTTAACGCCGCGCATTTCGTATTCGAACTTCTTATTCCTCGTTCCAACTTGAAGGACCTGGCACTTGTCTACGTTAAAGGGCATCTCCCATCTATCCGACCAAGCTGAAATTTTGTGCAAATCCTCTTGGAGGCTTTGCCTGTCTTCGTCAGTGAGAACCGAGTTGCCAATCTTTGTGTCGTCTGCAAATTTACTAATGCGGTTATTGAGTCCAACATCCACGTCGTTGATGTAAATAATGAAGAGCACTGGGCCAAGGACCGAGCCCTGACGCCACTAGTGACAGGCGCCCACTCTGAGTTAAATCCGTCGATCACTACTCTTTGTTGTCTGTTGCTCAACCAATTCGCGATCCATTGGTTTACTTGACCGTCAATACCTATTTGCTTTAATTTGTAAAGTAATTTATGATGCGGGACTTTATCAAACGCTTTCTGGAAATCAAGATAGACTACGTCCAGTGATTTGGTTACGTCATAAACAGTGAAGAGGTCGTTATAAAAGGTTAATAGGTTTGATAGGCAGGATCTTTTGTTTCGGAAGCCATGTTGTGAGTCCCCAATCAATGAGTGGCTTTCAAGGTAATTCACAATTTTGTCTCTAATTATGCCCTCAAGTAGCTTACCTACAACCGAAGTTAGACTAATGGGCCTGTAATTACCTGGTACTTTTTGTCTCCTTTCTTGAAAATCGGTGTCACGTTAGCCTTTTCCAATCTGAAGGGACGATGCCTTGTCGCAAGGACATATTGAATACGGTTGTGAGGGAGGAGAGTATTTCGCTCTTTGTTTCTTTCAGCAGAGTTGGATATACTTTGTCAGGTCCAGGACTTTTATTTGTTTTAAGTGAATGGAGAGCTTTAAGGACTTCATCGGTTGTTATTTCAAAATTAGGCAATGCATGCTCGAGATTTACAATAGTACTGGTGTTGGTGGTAGCGAGAGGAAGACTGTTAGTATTAAACACCGAGGAAAAGTAATTGTTTAAGAGGTTTGCAATGTGTTGGCTGTCAGTCACTAGTGCACCGTCGCTGTTTGTTAAAGGTCCAATACCACTTTTGATCGCCTTTCTGTTGTTTATGTAACTGAAGAAAGATTTCGGATTATTTTTACAGTTGGCTGCAATATTTTCTTCGTATCTCCGCTTTGCCTGACCTACTAGTCTTTTTACTCGTCGCCTGGCATCATTATAAAGTCTAATGTTTTCGGGCGTGCTTTGTTCTTTCTTTAACCTGTAAAACAATTTTCTCTCATTGACTGATTGTTTAATTTCGCTATTAAACCACGGTGGGCTTTATTAGTGTTAATTCGCTTCTCGCACAAGGGGACGAATGTGTTCTGCTGAGTGAGTAAGTGATTTTTAAAACTTAGCCAGGCTTCCTCTACGTTGCCGTCATCTGATAGTTGTATTTCTGTTAGTTTTTGTCAGTTTCTACGAAGTTAGCTCTTTTGAAATTGGGCACCTTTACTTTATTTTCAGTCACTGATGATTGAGCTTTAATGTCGACGCGCACTAATTTATGATCGCAAGAACCGAGGTGTTCTCCTACCGTGACACTACTGACTAGGTTATCTTGGGTTGTTATAACAAGGTCGAGTATATTATTTTGTCGAGTTGGCTCAGAAACCATTTGGCTTAGATAATTTTCTTCTAGAAATTCGATCATTCTATGTGACTCGCCTTCTGTACCTGACAGTGTCCTTGATCGATATGGGGAGGTTAAAGTCTCCTAATATCAGTGAGTCGCTGTTATTAAGTGACTGCCTTAAGACGCTGTACATTTCAAGGTCGTCATCGAGTGATTGCCCAGGAGGTCTGTAGGTGACAGATATATTTAAGTTGACTTTGCAATGTTTACTCATGCACAAATGTTCAACGTTACTGTTTCAGTGTTTTGTCAGTGGGTTGCAAATAGCTTTTGACATAAAGGGCGACGCCACCGCCTCTACAGTTTACGATCTTTGTTGACGAGTCTGTAGCCATCTATGTTGTATTTTGAACTTAAATCAATATGTATGGTGTCGATAAATGTTTCGGTTATAGCAATTACGTCAAAATTTTCTGTTAAAGCAAGACATCTCAGTTCATCAAACTTGTTTCTAAGGCTACGCGCATTCAAACTAAGGATTTTTAAGTTATCTAGAGGCTTGGTAATAGAGGTGGTGGCTCTTGCGGGTTCACAGTTTCGCGTTTGTTATGTTGTATGCCGTCTATTTACACGGGGGGGGTGGAGGGACGTGGCCGTGACTCGTTTTTGTTCGGATGACACGCACTGCTTCGTTGAGGAGCCTTCCGAGTCTGGCTGCCCCGATGGGAGAAAGGTGCAATCCGTCCCTGTGAAAGAGCTCATTTGTCCATAGAAATTGTCCCATGCGTTTAGGAACTCCACGTCAAGCTCCTACAAAGAGTCTGTAAGCGGTTGTTTAGGCTGAAGGCCTTACTGAAAAAGTCGCTCTCCGCCCAAGTCCGTGGTAGAACTCCTGAAATCAAAATGTTAGGGGATTTAGTCTTATACTGCTGGATGAGCCTACGGTACTTCTCCAGGAGTTCCTCAGACCGGGTCGTGGTGAGAGAGAGAGAGACTTTATATCCTGTCGCCCACGTCAGAGATAATTCAATTCGCTAAAAAGTTGGATAGAAACAGTTGAAAATAAGCATAATGATAATAAGCAAGTCGGTGTTTAATCTAATAACGAGAGATGATTGCCGTCGAAGAGAAGAGGATAAAAAAGGTGAAGAACATGAAAATAAAGAACAGGAAGAGAAAAGAGAATAGTTAGAAGAGGAGGAAGAAAAAAAAATTGTCACGTTAGCTAGTCACTGAAACTACTACTACTACTACTACTACTACTACTACTACTACTACTACTACTACTTCTACTACTACTACTTCTACTACTACTTCTACTACTACTACTACTACTACTACTACTACTATTACTACTACCACTACCACTACCACAATCACCACCACCACCACTGCTACCATCCCTTTTATCATCACTGTCATTATTGTTACCATCTTCATTACTATCATCACAACTGCCATCATCATCATCATCATCATCACTGCTATCACCATTCGTAATAAGCGGTTCGAACCCTTTGTCAGATGATCCTTGAACCGGATTTCCCCTCCTCTTGGCGTCTCCTGTTGACTAGGCGTAACACAGGCGCGGATTGAGGTGAAAGTGAGGCGTCCTTCCACATCTTCCACCCATCCATCCACATTGCCACCATCTCCACTTCTACCTACACACTATCCACGGCCCTTTCAAATCACTTCCACCCATCCACATTGCCTCCATCTCCACTTCTACCACCACGCTATCCACGGCCCTTTCAAATCACTTCCACCCATCCACATTGCCTCCATCTCCACTTCTACCACCACACTATCCACGGCCCTTTCACAGCACTTTCACCCATCCACATTGTCTCCACCTCCTCACTATTCATGCCCCTTAAATCACTTCCACTTATCTAAACTGTATCCATCATCATTTCCACTCACCCGTCACACCTCCACTCATCCATTGTATCCTATCATCTCCACTCATCCAATATGTTCTCTTATCAACTCCATTTCATCCATGTAGCCTCCACTTATCCACCGACACCACCTTCCAATCATCCACACTCCTTATCTCCACCTCCACGCAAGACCTACCAACCCACAACACTACCATTCCGCACCACCTCCACTTACCTACCCATAATTCCACCTTCACCCTATCCACTACCACCTGCCTGCACATCCCACCCACCACCTCCACTCCTTCACCATTCAAATATATAATCAACCTTCATTACAATCATAACGCCCACCTCTATTCTTCCACTCTTCATCATTAACACCACTTCAGTCCACCCACCACCTCCTCCACCCACAAACCACTGATGTAACAATAATAACAATGTCATTATTATTTCACGCTGATCTCATTTATACTCATTACGTTTTCCCTCACCTAGATTGTTCAATGGCGTCTTGCGATATTCATTTTTTTTCTGCAATCATCCACCTTCCCTGGCTTTCCCTCGCGCCAGTACACTTTCCACACAGCCTCCTCCTCTTCTTCGTACCTTGATAACCAGCATGTGATGTCTATCCCTTCTTCCTTCAGGTCATATTAGTGTATCGTAAGAACTTATTTTACCATTTACCTTTAACATACCACATGAAATACCAGTTATCGTATTGCTATTTTTTTTTTTTTTTACGTATCAACCTTGCTCCACTCATGCATATGCAATCATGTTCAGCGAGGGGAACTTTTATAGGAATATCAAGCTCTCAATTTCAGGGTTATCTATTCTGTTAGCCATTAAGCAAAAAAAAAAAAGAAAAAAAAAAAAAACGGTTGATTAAGTAAATTAAGGATCATAAAAGACTTGATCATGTTGAGACACGAATAAACCAAAACTCCAAACGCTTTCTTGGTATTCAGGGCTAATAACAAGGATGTATTTAATTAAGTCAGTGACGCCTTAGAGGATTATGTTTGACAGGAATTTTTTTTATATTTGTACGAGACTTTTCACTATGTTCAGGCACGTGTCGCACTGTTAAAGCTCTCTGACCTCTCCTTGAAGTATAAAAATAATAATAATAATGATAATGATGAGTACTCTGCTTCCTACTTTGTCTAGTTCCGCGGCAGCTCACCAGATGGCCTGCAACACGCTACTTTTATGCTGAAACTTACAACGCACGGACGCCATTCCTTATGCTGAATGTGCTTTTGTTTTGCGTTGTTTCCGCGGCATGGGGTTGTAAAAATGGAAATTGCTGGTCTGGCATTGCAGTCGGAGGCACACAGTTTACCCAGCTGGTGTGTTGTGTGTGTGTCTGGAGCGGGAGAGGAAGGGAGAAAGATGGAGTTAAGGAGTCTGTGAAGGTGGGGTGGGGAGCCGGGACGGGAGAAGTTGGGTGGATGGGGTTTACTCTAAGAAGCGCTGGTGTCTTATTGCTGTGTTTAGGGGAGGGGGGATGAGTAGCGGGCGGTGGGTTGTCTACTATGGGTTAGGGAGGGAGGGTGGCGGGCAAGGGAGGGAAATATTGGGGGCATGTGGGCTACTACGAGACGTGTTGGTGTAGTATTTTGCGTAACTGCCTCTAAGGGATCCAGCTGGCGCCCTGTAGAGACTTTATTGTGCTCGTAAACATCCAACCATTTGCCACCCGCCCTTTTATTTCCCTATTCACTCAACTCACCCACTCGCTCGGTATAACTCACTCATTCTCTCTCTCTAACCCCCTTCTTCTCCCTTCCTTCTCTCCCTCATTCTTTTTTCATACATCTAGGCATCCACTCACTCACTCGCTCATTGTTTAATTCATTCTTTTCGGTCTTAAATCCACTCATATTTATATTTATTCAATCTTCTATCCATTTAATGTATTCACTCAAAATTCTCGCTCAAACACAAACCCTATAGCTCTCTAACTCCCTCATTCATTCACTCATTCACTCACACACTCACTCACTCACTCGCAGACTCATTCACTCCCTTCCCCAGACCTTCCTTCCTTCCTATGTTCTCTCTGGTTGCACGTGTAACGAGAAGAGAGTCCACCTTATCATCTCTTTTCCACATCCTGTCCTCCTGTTGCTTTTTCGCTTCTTAAAGAACTCCATTCATATTTATTTTTCAAGCTTGACTTACTTCATGTTTTTTTTTTGTTTTGTTTTTAGTTCTCATTTCCTGTAGTTCGGCTCAGAATAAAATCTTCGTGTTTCTATCCCTCCCAAACATCTTCTCCGCGATATTAAACATTTATTTACTCTACGTAAGGAAGAAAAACTCCATCCATTTCCCTTTCTTCAAGATGTAACTTCTCCCATCTTTTGTTTTTCTTATGGATACACAATTAGTCTGACCTAAGAATAGTCTGTCATGCCTTTTTCTCTATCCCAAGCATCCTCTCCGTGCACTTACCAGCCTTTCCCTCTACCCCAGACTCCATTCATCCCCTTCCCGTTCCCTCCATCCTTACCTATCCTCCTTCATTTCCTTTCCTGCCCAACCCCTCCTGCACCACCAGCTGCTTTCTTACTCATCCCTTCCTTCTCCTCCTCCTCCTTCTTTCCTCCCCATCTCTTCCTCCTCCTCCTCATCCTTTCCTACCCATCCCTTCTGGCTTCACCCCTTTTCCTACCCATCCTATCCTCCTCCTCCTCCACCGTCTTTTCTACCCCATCCCCTACCTCCTCCACTTCCTTTCCTACCTATCCTCTCCCCTCCACTTCCTTTCCTACTTCCCTTCCTCCTCCTTTCCTCTCCATCTCCTCCTCCCCTTCTCCTCCTCTTCCTCCTCAACTTCCTTTCCTACCTATACTCTCCCCTCCACTTCCTTTCCTACATCCCTTCCTCTTCCTTTCCTCTCCATTTCCACCTCCCCTCCTGCTCCTCTTCCTCCTCCACTTCCTTTCCTACTTCCCTTCCTCCTCCTTTCCTCTCCATCTCCTCCTCCCCTCCTGCTCCTCCTGGCCACACAAGAGAGGCAGGGCCGCTCCTCTGCTGTGGTCAATATCTTCACGGATCCGAGAACAAGAGGCGGCCGAGCGGCAGCACCTGGGACCAATCTAGGTGTTGGTGGGGCGAGACGAGGGGCGAAGGAGGCGACGCAGGCCGGGAATGTAGGGGCGAGAAGGGAGCTTGAGAGGGAGGGAGAGTAAATGGACTGTAAGGTAGAGAGATGGAGAAGGAGGAGAGAGAGGTGGAGGAGTAAGAGAAGGGAAGGAGACCGGCTGTATAGGGGTGGATATGTAGGGAAGAGAAGGGAGCTTGTGAGGGAGGGAGAGTGAATAGGACTGTAAGGGAGAGAGATGGAGAAGGAGGAAAAGGTGGAGGAGTAAGAGAAGGAATGTACCGGCTGTATAGGGGTGGAAATGTACGGGAGAGAAGGAGTCTGAAAAGGAGGGAGAGTGAATGGGAATGTACAGAAGAGGAGGAGGAAGAGAAGGGGACTGAATGTATGGGAATGTAGTGGAAAAATGCGAAGGAGGCGACACAGGCTGGAAATGTAGGGAGGGGCGAGAAGGGTTTTGAGAGGATGGGAGAGTTAATGGGTGTAAGGGAAAGAGTGATGTTGAGGGAGGAGGGAGAGGTGGAGCAGGAAGTGAAGGTGCCAATATATGGGAATGTAGATGAAAACGATGGACGGGATACAGGATACAGGAGACGATGTATGGAATGGTAGGGAAGGGAGATACAGTGGATATAGGGGAAGGGATATAGGCAAGAGACAGCAGTTTAAGAGGGAAGAAGGGTGAAAGGGAGAGGAGGAAGAGAAGGAAGGGAAGGAGCCTGTGAATGTATAAGAATGTAAGGGAGAGAAATTGAGAAGAAGATGAGGATGTATTGGGCAAGGAAGAGGAAGAGAAAGAAAGGAAATAAAGGAGTTGGAATAGATGGTGTGGTGAATATCGCGTATGAGAGAGAGAGAGAGAGAGATCCTGAAAATGTAATAGAAAAGCAATTAAGTAAGATATAATTGAAGCCTTTCCTCCCAATTATCTGGTATACCCTTCTCTCTCTCTCTCTCTCTCTCTCTCTCTCTCTCTCTCTCTCTCTCTCTCTCTCTCTCTCTCTCTCTCTCTCTCTCTATCTCTCTCTCTCTCTCTCTCTCTCTCTCTCTCTCTCTCTCTCTCTCTCTCTCTCTCTCTCTCTCTCTCTCTCTCTCTCTCTCTCTCTCTCTCTCTCTCTCTCTCTCTCTTATATATACACATATGCGAAGGAGAAAAATTGAATGGGAAATTAATTGAATAAAAAAAACATGTTAAAAAGAAAACGAGAGAGAGAGACGGGGGAAGGCAAGATAGGTCCATTGGAGGGGAAAGTAGATTGTTGGCTCTTACCTGTCCCGCACACCCCACCTGCCCTGCCCGTCCGCTAATTGTGTCCAGGTGAGGTAGGGGTGGTGGCGGTGATGGTGGCGGTGGTGGTGATGGTGCCGGTGATTGTGTGTTTTTTGGGTGGTGATGATGGTTGGTTACATGTTAGTAGCGGTTGTGGTGATGATGATGATGATGATGGTGTATTTGTAGTGGTGGTGGCGGTAGTTATGGTGCTGTGGTGATGAAGAATTGTGGTGCTTGCTGTTTTCATTGGGACTAAACAGGGATATATATTTTTCTCATCTTTTCTTCTTCTCCTCCCAATCGCTTTTTCCTCGTTTTCCGTTCCAGTAATTTATTCTCCATCTTCGTATCATTATTTTCCTCCTCCTCCTCCTCCTCCTCCTCCTCCTCCTCCTCCTTATGCTCCATCTTCTTCTCCTCCTCCTTCTTATGCCCCTTGTTATCCTCATCTACAGTCTCGTCTATTTTCGTCCTCCTTTTGCACCTCCTCCTCCTCCTCCTTCACCATCTCCTTCTCCTCCTCTTCCACTTCCATTAAAGCATCCTTGTTTTTGCTACTACTTTCCTCCTCCTCCTCCTCCTCCTCCTCCTCCTCCTCCTCCTCCTCCTCCTCCTCCTCCGCCCCCCCCCCAGCCCTCTACTATAACTGTCTAAGAAGTGGACAAGCTGGGGGAGTGGGCGATATAACCTTCACCGACTAAGCAATAACGCCGCCACTAACCCCGTGTGTGTGTGTGTGTGTGTGTGTGTGTGTGTGTGTGTGTGTGTGTGTGTGTGTGTGTGTGTGTGTGTGTTTAATATCGGTGTATGCTTTTGTCTTCCCGTTTGACTTGTACTGTTTTGTCTCTTCCTCTTTGTCTGTTTGTTGGGATCTGTGTTTTTGTTTGTTTGTGTGTGTGTTTGTGTGTGTGTGTGTGTGTGTGTGTGTGTGTGTGTGTGTGTGTGTGTGTGTGTGTGTGTGTGTGTGTGTGTGTGTGTGTGTATTTGTCTGTTTGTTTCTCTCTTTGTTAGTGTGGAGACAAAGAGAGAGAGAGAGAGAGAGAGAGAGAGAGAGAGAGAGAGAGAGAGAGAGAGAGAATCGATGAGCGCCACCTGACAGAAATAACCCTTCAGTCTCTGGAGGAAATAATTATCTCCCGTTGCAAGGAAAACTTTGGCTCGTCATCCGTATCCCTACACTCCTTTCTCCTCCTCCTCCTACTCCTCCTCCTCCTCCTCCTCTTCCTTTTCCTTTTCCTTTTTGTCTTTCTCCTTGGACACGCCACCTCCCCATTCACCATCTAATCACCTCTCCCTCATCTCCTTTTCTTTCCTATTTCCTTCCTTCCGTCCTTCCTTCCTTCCTTCCTCTATCTCCTACCATCCCAAGTCCTCCTCCTTCTCCTATCACCTTTCCGTTTGTTTGATGTTCCTTCTTATTTGTCTCTGTTCCTGTGTGTGTGTGTGTGTGTGTGTGTGTGTGTGTGTGTGTGTGTGTGCTTAATTATATGATATTCGTCTCATTGTTCTTCTTTTCATATTTTCTCTTTTTAAGCATTATAATCTCATGCAGTTCTCAGTTCAGGAATCTTTTTTCGATTTTACTTGAGCCGTTTCTTCATTTTCCCAAGACTCTCTCGGTGGCTAAGTTTGGGAAGTAATATTTCTTTGCATTGTTCAACCTACACAGAATTTCGCTTGCTCTTTTGTGCGTTCTTTGTCTTATTGTGTGTGTGTGTGTGTGTGTGTGTGTGTGTGTGTGTGTGTATTTACCTAGTTGTAGTTTTACTGGGCCCGTTCTTACGCTCGTGTGGTCCCCCGTCTCAGTATCTGTATTTGTCCAACTTTTTTTTTTTTTTGTGTGTGTGTGTGTGCGTGTGTGTGTGCTCGCGTGCGTTTGCGTAGGTGGGTGCGTGCTCGTGTGCCTGAGAGAGAGAGAGAGAGAGAGAGAGAGAGAGAGAGAATTTTTCTTCCCTAATCGCAGCACACGCATTCTCTTAAACGAAGTTCATGACGCGAAAACACAATAGCAGGCGAGGTCATTACACACACACACACACACACACACACACACACACACACACACACACACACACACACACACACACACAAACCTTTTTTTTACGTATACATGCTTATTTTCCCCATTCATTATATATATACTTTTATTTATTTATCTACGTGCATACTTATTTACTTACACTCCCGTATCTCGTTGCGTATTCAATCAGAGTGATGTGTGATTTCTCTTTTCATTCCTTTTTATGTTTATATTTACTTACTTATTTTTACCTTCCTTTGCTCCATGGGGTCTGGTCTCGCCGGCTCGTCATTCCCCATCAATGTCTGTTTACGTCATCCCTCGCGTCGCCTGCGGGTTTAATAAGTAATTACTACCTAGAACTGATTGTTGTCATTACTGTAGCATTTTATTTCCTCCGTCTTTCATGTCGGATTCTCTCTCTCTCTCTCTCTCTCTCTCTCTCTCTCTCTCTCTCTCTCTCTCTCTCGCCCATTTTTTCTCTTTGCATCTTACTTTGAGAGCTTAGTCGTACTCTAAGTTGTTCCTGATTACCTCTGACATTTCATTTATCTCCTTATTGTGTCACTTATTTTCATTTTAATTCCGTATAATTCTTCGTAACATTAACAACTGTGTCTCGCATCAAGTTATCAGTATTAGTACAAGGAAACTCCACACACTCTCATCTGTTCACCATGTCAACCACACTCTCTTAGACACACCCACACCAGTCACACCCAAGGCCAGCCATACCCATCACTTGACACACCCACACCACCCACTTCTTTCCTAGCCACACCATACCGCATCCACTTCTTCTCCGGCCACATCACACTCCACCCACACCTTTACGAGCTACATTACGCCACTCACACCCATGTTAGCCACACCTCGCAACAGTCACACCAACGCCACCCACTTCTTTCTCAGCAACAGTACACCACACCAGTCACACCCAAGCTACCCACCCCCTATGCACTAGCCACACCCACATCACACACTCTTTTCTTAGCATCCTAGCCACACTACCACACCAACCACAAGTCTACCAGCCACACCCTCCAAAGCTACACCACATTCATGCTCGTTACATCCATTGTTAGTCACACCCATATCACACACCACACCACATCACACCAAGCACTCGCATCCCGGCCACACCCATGCACCCCACCCACACTCCAGGATGTGGTGAGTAATCCAATCTGTGAGTCACGCGGCGCTCCGACTGATAATTAACCATTCCCGTGGTGGTGGTTTGGGCGGCGGCGTCAAAGTATTTTTTTTTTTTCCGCGTCACAAATGGCACAATGGCAACACAAGTGACTCTCTGGTGACGGTTAGCGCATCCGTATCACAAAAATAATTAGGTTTGGAGTGGCGCCGCGCAAGATCGATTACCCCGAAGCGATGTGAATTATATGATTACACGGCCTCACTCTAAAAATATATAACTAGATTACTTCACCTAAATTACCCCATAACAGCGCGTAATGCCGACGAGGTAATGAGTATAGTGTTACTGTGCCTGTGTGTGTGTGTGTGTGTGTGTGTGTGTGTGTGTTTCACCATTGCCTGATCACGTGCTGGACTCGTGGTCGCCGGTAAGTACCCTCCTGATGATAGCTAGTTCGTCAGCCGATCTCTGCGTCTGCTAGGACCTAACACCATACTCCCATCTCCTTGTCAGCATAAGAAAACTGAATCAGAAAAAATCCTGTTTGCCACACGCTTGGCAGAAGAATTGTAAACTTTAAATTGTTGCCTTCTCTTTTTTTTTTTTTTTTGGGGGGGGGGCGAGGTATAAGGGATGAGGGAGGAAGAACCGAACATCCTATTACTACTTTCTATTACTGCTTCATATACTACAACCATCACCGCCACCACCATCACCATAATCACACCACCACCGCAACCACCACCACTGCCACCACCACCACAACCACCATCACCAACACCATCACTGTTACCATTACCACCACGACATCACTCCCACATCCCCCTTCCTCCTCCTTTTGTATGGGTTTGCTGTGGTAGGAATATTTAATCAGAATTTTTATGTTATCACGCACATTCATGGTTGAAAATATGTTTGTGTCACGCCTTGATATTATTAAGTTTGCACTCTTATATTTTTCTAAGAGCAAAAATGTTCTCAAGTTCTAAAGCACACTCACGGTTAAGAGTATGCGGGAAAAGTGCATTGGAAGGAGTTTTCAGGAAGTGCGAAACTTATTAAACTTTTTTTTCATTAGCGGAGTGTAACCCAGTTAAACTCCGCCGCGGTAACTGGCGTCGTAACCAGTTTATTAAGCCGGTTAAAGTTTGTTGTGATAATACCATCAGCGCGCAGCTTTTTTTTAACTCTCCTCCTCCTCCTCCTCCTCCTCGCTGATCCGGACAAGCACGGCTGGTTAAGATTATCAAGTTGTTGTGTCAATTTTTCCCTCGTGTAAGTTATCACAGTCTTTTTTTCTTACAGTGAAGGAAGCAGCGCAAGGGGCGAAAATAAGTATTAGAATATAAAAGCCCGCTAGCAGTGCTCCTATTAAAGAAAGTAGAGAAGTGTCCAAAAGAGCGGTCAGCGGCAGATGGAATATTGCACCTTCGTATCAGCTATCCAACATGGCTTAGGAGCAGTAAGTAGCGGGCTTTTTTTTTCATTATTTATTTTTTTTTACGCCCTTGCACTGTCTCCTCTGCTGTAAAAAAAAATTGTCTGCCTCGAAAAGTTGAACAGCGAAGGTTTACGTGAGTCTTTAGAAGCGTCTTTGTCTTTGTTGGCTTTCACCTTCGTAGAAAAGTTGACTTCAGATGCATCGAGACAACTGAAATCCATCTGTTTGTGTATCTACGTGTGTGTGTGTGTGTGTGTGTGTGTGTGTGTGTGTGTGTGTGTGTGTGTGTGTGTGTGTGTGTGTGTGCTCATCCTTACCTCTCTCCGTTATTGTTTGTTCCCTTCCGCTTCCCTTTCTTTTAATATCTTCCCTTTTTATATCTACCCACGTGCGTCAACCGTTTGTCTCGCTCTCCTTTTTTGGTTCGTGTCCCCCGTTCCTCGGCATTTTATTAAGACTCTACTTTTATTAATTTCCCCTGACTGACTTCGCCGATGAAAATGTACATGTTCCCTACGCGTTGAGACTAATCCACTCAGGCCGCGGCTAGGGAAAGATAGGATGGTAGCTACATGCTCTGATCTCGGTATATGTTGTTTTTTGTTTACGTTTTGTTCTCAAGTATAGCAGAATATTTCAAAACGTTTATTAAGCATGTCAATATCCTTTGGTTTTCTTTTATTGTGTTTTCATGTATTTTCGCATCGGTAATCCCAATTTTCTTTTTTATATTAACAAGTTCTCGCAGGATTTTATTAACGACTAAACGCTTTTTGTAACGTATCATTTTAGCATCGTAAAGTATGTAGTCTTAAAAGAGATGGATAGTACTTTTTTTTTGTATTTTTATTATATACCAAGAATATATTGAATACGGCTACTACTATTACTACTACTACTACTACTACTACTACTACTACTACTGCCTCTAATTTTGCTGTTGTTACTATTACTACCACTATTACTACTTCATTTACTACTACCATCGCCACCATCGCCACCATAATCACACCACCATCGCAACCACCACCACTGCCACCATAACCACCATCACCACCGCCAACACCATCACTATTACCATTACCACCACGACATCACTCCCCCATCCCCCCCCCCCCCTTTGACATACATTAGACAGGCAGGAGAGTATTATAATTGGCAAGTCGATCCCTCCCCTCATGTCCCCTGTCAAGCCTCAACGCAAAGGAATGTTAGTTAGGGGGAAGTGTATGCAGGAGGAGGAGGAGGAGGAGGAGGAGGATGTATATAAGAGGAGGAAAACAAGGAGGCAAAACAGGAGGAGCTTTGGAAGGAGGATAAATTCAGGAGAGGACAAACAAGGAGGAGGAGAAGGGTTCGAAAGAAGACGTATGTATGCAGGAGGAAGAAAACAATTAAGGAGGAAGCGAAGGAGGATGGAAAGGAAGAGGAAGTGTAAGAAGTGAAAGGAAGGAAGGGAGGAAGGCATGAGTAAATGGAGGAATGTGGAAATACAGAATGAAGGATGGAAAGGATGAAAAGGAAGGAATTGAAGTAACGGAATAAGGAGAAGGAGGAAGAGGCGAAAGAGAAGCGTGAAGCAACTCGAAATTAAGAAAAGGGGAAAACATTTAAAAGTCGGACGGGGAAGAGAAAATGAAAAAGACTACGAGAAAAAAAGAAAGGTAAAAAATGAAGAAAATTAGAACAACGAGAAAGGCGAAAGTGAAAACTGAAAGTAAAACCGAAGTGAAAGGGAGAAAGTACAGCTGGGTGAAAACAACAACAACAACAGGAACAATAACAACAACAACAACAACATTCATTAAGAGGAGGAAGGGGAAGAGGAGGAGGAGGAAAAAAGAAAACGACAAAGAAAAGTAATAAGAAAACACGAAAACATGAGAGGAGGAAAGATGACGAATAAGATGAAAAAGGAGGAGGAGGAGGAGGAGGAGGAGGAGGAGGGAGAAGAAAGGGACGCAGAAGAATAATCAGAGGAGGAAGAGGAGAAAGGAGGAGGAGGAGGAGGAAATGAAGATGTATGAGAAACAGGTGGTATAAACCCTAATACTTTCGTGTCTGAGTAGAAACACACACACACACACACACACACACACACACACACACACGATGCATCTGTTTGGTGTTTGCTGTGGTTCATTTCGCATACGCTTTCGGTATTCCGTAAAGACTTAATTTGGTATATATCTGCGTGTGTGTGTGTGTGTGTGATAATTGTAGGCCGAAGCGAGCAATTAGTTTCAGTTATGTAGATAGCGAGAGAGAGAGAGAGAGAGAGAGAGAGAGAGAGAGAGAGAGAGAGAGAGAGAGAGAGAGAGAGAGAGAGAGAGAGAGAGAGAGAGAGAGAGAGAGAGAGAGAGAGAGAGAGAGAGAGAGAGAGAGAGAGAGAGAGAGAGAGAGAGAGAGAGAGAGAGAGAGAGTCGTACACACAAACACACCCTGTGAAAACAAATACCACACAGCAGCAACTCAAGCAACACACACAACACACAACACTTTATTCAGTACACATACATTTTGATTTGACGGGTAGGAAAGGAAAGGAGAGAGAGAGAGAGAGAGAGAGAGAGAGAGAGAGAGAGAGAGAGAGAGAGAGAGAGAGAGAGAGAGAGAGAGAGAGAGAGAGAGAGAGAGAGAGAGAGAGAGAGAGAGAGAAAGTTTATCCGTGTACATGTAACTTGCTAGTGTTTGTGTATGCGGCGGCAGCAGGTGTGTGTGTGTGTGTGTGTGTGTGTGTGTGTGTGTGTGTGTGTGTGTGTGTGTGTGTGTGTGTGTGTAATAATAATAATAATAAAATGGCGCGGGGAAATTGCAGCCCTAGAGCTTAAAATAGACATAAATTGTGTGGATAAAATACATACATATGCAGACAGATAATGAGAATACTAAAAATAATAATAAAAATAAGAATGGAAAGACAATGATAATGAAAACAATAATAATAAAAATAGTAATACAGGATGCTGCTCAAAAGAGTAATTTACAATACAGTTTATATTGTTGGCCATTACGACCACATCGCCTTTCGTGGAGCGGCCCTTCCCTGCCCGTACTGGAGCCAGGCGGTTGGAGTGCCTCACTGACTGCCGGGGACGGGAGACGGCTGGCGGAAGAAGGTTCTGTTGTGTGGGGTGGTTCTGTAAACTGGTCGCACCGCGCTGTAGCAGGGTCGTTCTTGGGGGGTTGTCAGGGTGAAGGAATCGAGGGCGTCTCGGTAGGTGGTGTAGCTGTGGGTAAGGTTGAGGGAGGAGGACCAGGCTGGATAGGCGTGCGTGAGCCTTGGGAGTAAAAATGTGGTGAACACACTCGCCAGCTTACTCTCGGGCGTGTCTGTCCGTATGTGTGTGTGAGAGAAAAACAGATAATGAAGCGAGAAACTAACTCAATCACTCACACAAACACAATGCAATCTTTATCACAACGTTATGAAGGAAACGTATTAAAAAGAGTAAAACAAAAGAACTGCAGCCCACCTCGCCGCCGCCGTCATGAATCTCCCATTCTCCGCGCCGCTCAAATCCGCAATGTCGGTGTTTGTTTGGCCGCCCGCCGCGTTAATGGTTTCCCGCCTCGCTCTGGCCTCATTAAGCATCAGTGAATCTCCCTTATGTATCCTGAACCCCTCCTTCCCCACCTCCATCCCTCCCCCTCCACCCCCCTTACACCCTCCTCTCCCCTCACCCCATCCCTTCTTCCTCCCTTCAGTTCACCCCTTCCCCTTTTTTCCAACTTTTTTTTCTCTTTTTTTGTGTGTGCGTGTGTTTGTTTTACATTGTGTGTGTGTCTGTCTGCTTGTGTGTGTATATGCCTGTCTGTGTCTAACGGTCTTTTTGTCTGTGTCTGTTCGTGTGTCTGTATCTCTCTCTCTCTCTCTCTCTCTCTCTCTCTCTCTCTCTCTCTCTCTCTCTCTCTCTCTCTCTCTCTCTCTCTCTCTCTCTCACACACACACACACACACACACACACACACACACACACACACACACCTGAGGCGCCTCGTTCATTTGTTGTGTTACCTGGCGTCGCTGATTCCCTCATTAGCCGTGTGAAGAAAGTGTCGATTTTCTAAAGGTTTCTATTTTGTTAAAGGCAGGTGTGTTTCTTTGACTTGATTTAATTTGGCATTATTAATATTTCTCTTTTTTCTCATATTTTGCGTTGACACGAAAAAAAAATGGATGTGGAACCTTCACAGTAAATTAATTTCGCATGATACAGTCGTTTCTTTAATCATTTTCGTCCTTCTTTTTTCTTTTCTTTCTTTTGATTATATTTTATTTTTGACGCCTCCGGGAGAAATGAAAGTATTACGAGAGATCAAAGTCCGCGACGAGAGTAGAAGGTCTGTAATGAGGCTCCGATACCATTACTGAAAAATTAATTAACGAAGGGGTCTATATATAGGTTTTCCAACGCACGCCCTCGCTCCCCACCCCCTCACACACACACACACAGTAATAACACATAACTTCGCCTACTCGGAACTCATATTTCCCTTCGCTATTAGATGCGCCAGTTCATTATTAACCGGCAGAACATTATATCATTATTTATTATTATTTATGCTATTAATTCTTCTAGTTAAAGCGAACAAAATGGTATACTAAAACCGGGGATAAAAGAAGAGAAAGAAAGAAACCTAAATTATATGAAGTTAAGTGAATAGGAAAACGGGAAGGGGAACGAAACAAAATAAGGGAAAACTAAAACAAAGGCTCAAATATACAAAAAAAAATACTAAAAGCTGAGATGATAAAAAATAAACCCATCTGTAAATCTTATGAAATTGAATGAAAGGGAAAACGGGAAAGGAGAACGAAGCCAAATAAGGGGAAACGAAAACAAAGGCTCAAGTAAAGGAGGTTTTCTGAGTGGCGGCGTAAGGCAGGGCGGCTCTTGATGACCTCACACGATCTTTCCACTCGGCGGGCACCACAGATAACCTTTTGCCGGGCCGTGAGCTGCAAGGAAACGGCTTGGCGAGGAAGGCTGAGGGAGCACCGGGATGGATAAAGAAGGGAGAGTACGGAAAGGGAGATGGCAGGGGTGAAGAATGAGACGCAATAGAGTAAGAAATAGGGAGATAGCATATTGGAGAAAAAAAGGGAGACACGGGGATGGGAAGAGAAGGGAGATTACGAAGAAGATGACAAGGGTGGAGAAGAAGGCGCTAGACAGAGAGGAAAGAGTGAAATGGAAGAATGTAAGAATAAAGAGGTGGTATAGAAGAAAAATGAAGCACTGTGATTGGAAGAGAAGGGAGAGTACGGGAAAGAAGATGGTAGGGATGGAGAAGGAGGCGGTAGACAGTGAGGAAAGAGTGTAATGGAAAAGAATGTGAGAATAGGGAGATAGTATGAGTATATAGGAAAAAAAAGAATGAAGTGTGAAGAAAGGAGAAATTAGAAAAAACGTAGAAAAAAAGAGAGAGAGAGGAGAGGATGATATGAAAGATATAAAATTAGGTAATGAATGTGAGAGTGAAGAAATGGTATAGGATAAAAGGAAAATGTGTGAAGCAGGGAAAAATAAAATACCTTGTGAGAAAACGGGAAAAAGGGAGGAGGGAATGAGGAAAGAGTGATGTGGAATGAGTAAAATATAGGCAAGAATGTAAAAATAAGGAAATTATATGTGAGAATAAAAGGATGAAGTGTGCATAAAGGAAATTAAATGAGATACCTTGAGAGAAACGGAAAAAAGGAGGAAAGAGTGAAATGAGGGCAAGGATGTGGGAATGGGGACATGGTGCAGGAAAATAAAAAATAAAAAAAGTGTTGTGAATAGTGTAAAACAAATGAGGTATCTGGAGGGAAAACGGCATAAAATGTTCAAGTGAAAAATGTAGCAACATGTTTATGGAAGGGAAAATGCAGCGAAAGGAAGTGAAATAGGAAATCGAGGCGGAAGAGAAAGAGAGTTGTAAAGTGAGAAGAGAAAATTTGTGAGGAGAAATAAGGGAAAAAGTTGTGGCTGGATAAAGAATTCGAACCAGATTGAGGAGAAGAAAGGAATAGGAGGAGGAGGAGGAGGAGGAAGTCAGGATAAAGAAGAGGGGAAGAAAGGAAGAAGGAAACGTCTGAGGAGAAAATGGGATAAAAGGGAAAGGTGTTACAAGATTAAAAAATGCAAAACAGATTGAGGAAATGGAAAGAAAGGAGAAGAGAGAGAGGATACGGAAGAGGGGAAGAAAGGAAGGAAGGAAAAGGGAAACGTGTGAAGAGAAAAGGGGTGTAAAAGGTATGATTGAATAAAGAATAGAAACCAGATTGAGGACAAAAAATGGGAGAAGGGAAGGAGGACAAGGAAGAAGGGACGTAAGAAAGAATGGAAGAAGGGAACGCCTGAGGAGAAAAGGGGGTTAAAAGGTGTGATTGAGAAAGGAATACGAAGCAAAGAAAAGGAAAGGTAGAGGAGGAGGAGGGATACAAGATAAGGAAGAAGGGAAGAACAAAAGAATGGAAGAGGGAAACGTATGAGAAAACGGCTGTAAAAGGTGTGATTGAGGAAGAACTACGAACCAGACTGAGGACAAGAAAAAGGGAGAAGGGAAGGAGAATAAGGGAGAAGGGGAGAAGGAAAGAAAGAGGGAAACATGTCAGGAGAAAGTAAAAAAATATGTACAAGTATAGAGTATAAAAGGAGAGGATAAGAAAGAGGGGCAGAAAGAAAGAAGGAAAGGAAAGAAAAGAAAGAAAAAATGAAGGCAGGTACAGCTGGGTCTGCTCTGTCTGCCTGCCCGCCTGCATGGACTCTAGGAATTGTCTCGTAGGAGGAAGAGAAAAAAAAGGGAAAGGAGAAATAAAGAAAGAATGAGTGCTTGGATTCCTTCCCTTGCAGCCCGCGCTTGAGGGAGGGACCACCGCTGGCCGCCGCACGGAAAGATGAAGGGAAAAGTAGAGCAGATGGAGATTTTTAGGCGTGGCCGTCGAGGCGAGGCGAAAAATAGGTCAAGGATTCGGTGTGTGGGGAATAGAAACGCTGCGTGGCGGTATAGGTGTGGTGGTGGTGATGGCGGTGGTGGTGTTGGTAGTGTGAAGGCATTGGTGGTGATTGTGGTGGTGGTGGGACGTGGTGGTGGTGGTGGTGTGCGTGTTGTGATATGGAGATGAGCCTGGTATCCTTTGTCGAGAGAGAGAGAGAGAGAAATCACCTTCCCTTCTAGTCATGTTCAGGGGTTGAGGTTACTCTTTATTGACTGATCGCCACTTTTATCGCCCTTTCCACCTGGGCGTGATGCTCCTGCTCGCCACGCCCCTACCTTCCTTCTCCCCTGTGTGTGTGTGTGTGTGTGTGTGTGTGTGTGTGTGTGTGTGTGTGGTGCGGGTCTGTCTATTCCTTTGCCCTTATATTTTTTTCCATTAACGTTAACCATTTCCTAATACTTCTGCTACACAATAACAGTAAATTAGTGTTATGTAATCTGTATAGTTGAATTATTAGAAAGTGATCGGTTAATACATCTCTATGTGTATCTATTGTTTGGTGTATTAGTTCGTACGTGTCTGCGTCCTGCTCGGAATGGTGGACGGTATACGGGTGCTGAGGGGTGTAAGTCCGTTCATCATGAAGTGGCAACATGGACCGCCACATGAGGGTAGCCGGCTGTCCCTTCTCCACCAGTCAGCTGATGGATGCCCCATATTGCGCCGCCAGTGGAAGGCTACTAGGCTCCTCCAAGGGTGTGGGCCAATGAGGAACGACTCTTGGTGTGTTCAAACGCGTGTGGGGTTGAGGAAACTCCTGGATGGACGGACGTGCGCCAGGGAGAGGAGGAAGGCAGGAGGCGAGAGGCGGAGTGAGGAGGACGACGGGCGTGGGAATCAGTTATTTAGTTTCATATAACCACGTAGTCGTAATAAAAGGGAATCAGTGCAATAGGTATTGGACTTCAGGAACTTTATAAAAAAATATTCAGCGAACCCTCCTAACAAGCTCTTTTTGTCGCCAAGTGGATATGGGAAAAGAAAAGCATTGCCAATTGAAATGAGCTGCTGAAAATATTAGTCGTTGTTCACTAATGGGCACGCTCAAAGAGTACACGATTTAGAAAAGTATATCAACTCTACACGTTAAAAGAGTGGCTAATGAGGGGCAGCTCGTTACCGCGGTCCTCATCCTACACAATTAGTCCAAAATGAAACCTTCCTTCCTGGTCATTAAGTGTATCATTAGCCAATTCACAAGCAAGCGGCCGCGGCTTATTTGCAAAGTGAAGGACAGTCAGTAAAGTGGTCTGTTCATCGTCGCTTCAGCCCCGCAAGTGTTAGCGACTCTTTGGCGTGCTGGCTCGGGCAAAGGACCTTCAAGCGTTTCGGGGCTCACACACCCACATCTGATGAGTCTCTCGTAGAGGTTTAGGGTTTCTCCATGAGTAGCTTTACGAGCCTAGCGATAGTTTAACAAGGCTTCTACCCCATGAATGTAAAACAACTCATGAAAACCTGATTATAATATCCTTTGTAGCCTTTGGAAATCTTTGTTGTGAGAGTCGAGAGCGTCTAAGCATACGGACCGAAGTCACAATTAAGGAACACGATAACCACTTAACGAGCGGTAACATTTAAACGAGTCATCATCAGCATCACTATTCTCAGCATGATGTTAGGGTTCTGCACCACAACGCCACCTTATACGAGTCCTCTTCATCATCATCATCAGCATCAACACCGGGTCTCTGCATAACGTTAGTGTTCTGCGCCTCCACCACACGCCCCCTTTCGGCAACTCCAGGCACTTCATTATTGCAATCACTTCCATTGCGCTAAACGCACTGAATGTTTCCCGCGAATGAATGTTAATACTCTTAGCAGAAACTTTTGTCGCGCAGTAGTTTTCATTCTGTATTAAATGACGAGCTTAAGAGTAATGAATTTATATTTGTTATGTGACGCACGTGATGCCATTAAGTAAATACGTTGATGCGTGGTTCTGCGTCACGCCCCGCCCTCCTGTCTATGTAATATACGGTCATTCCAAACATAACTCTTCCAACTCCTCCAGACACTCACCTTCCATGGTTGAGATACAGTATCGGGCAGACTATTAAGACAGTGTTTGAGAGTGATGCGTTGGCAGTACAGGTATGATGGTTGAGGTGGACGAGGAGAAAAAAGAACATTGAACGGTGGGCAATAGCTGGGGGTGAGGTGCTGGGGTATCAAAGCAGGTGATCCCCGGTAGAGGCCTCCAACAATTAAAAACAAGAGCTGAAATCATCGTACAAATCCCTTTTTGCTTCCTTGTATAACGTGACTGCCACATAATTTTAAACCGATGAGTCTCTCTCTCTCTCTCTCTCTCTCTCTCTCTCTCTCTCTCTCTCTCTCTCTCCAAAAGTTTGAAGAACACTGCTGTAACGAGTCGCAGCCGAGTGAAGCGTGTCATGAGGCAATCAACAAACCTCCCGGGGCTCGTCGAAGCTTTGTGACTCACTCTCAACCCTCCCTTATCCCCTGCACCCTTTCACCTTTCACCCCTCCTCCCTCCACCTCACCTAACTTGCCATACTTTGTTACACTACTACGCCCAATCGCCCATCTTCCATACACCTCTCCACTCTTCCCGCTCAGTCCTCTTCCTTTCCACCCCACCCCCATGCCTCCCCCACTATCACCACTCTTCAACTTTCCTTTTATCCCCATTCCTCCCACCTCCCCAACCCCTCCCACCACCTCACCTTTACCCCTCTGTCCTCCACCACCTCCCCAACTCCTCCCACAACCCCACCTCTACCCCTCTGTCCTCCACCACCTCCCTAACTCCTCCCACCACCCCACCTCTACCCCTATGTCCTCCTCTACCTCACTCGGGCCTTTAGATAATGATCACAAATCTTCATAACCTAGACGAGCATTATTGTCTTCATCCATCTCAGTCAGGCACGTGTTGTCCTGGTTAGGTTCAGCTGCTGAGATGGAGGTAAAGTTGGAACAATCTGGTGTGCTCATGAAAACCATTTGACATTATTTTGAGCCGTTGTTAAGGCATCCTAGGAGTCAGCGTCGGTGATGTAGTGAGGTCAATAAAGTTTAAATAATCAGGTAATCATAACCAAGTAAATTGCACATGAGGAGAATCTTAGGAAGTGCTTGTTGTTCTCGGGAAGGTGTGTGGCTGGGAGGGCTGTAATGTGCGAGGCGACTGATTGCAGGGCGGCCACGAGCATTCATTGTGATAACGTAAGCGACGTTTCCCGTGTGTGAGTGCATCGTTTCACTCGTTCAGCGTCTCGTTAATCAGTCACACTCCATATTTTTTGATAGAGATGGTGATGAAAGTTAGGCGCTTCTGTATATTTGTGTTGATAGCTTCCCTCCCTCAGCCCTCCCCCCCTTCCCCTTCCCCCACATCTGCCTTCCTTCCCCTCCCCCCGTACCACTGCCTCTGCCTTCCTTCCCCCTACTACTTCCTCCGTACCTTCTCTCATACCCCACGACCCCCTGCCTCCCCATTCTCCTGCTTCTTCCCCCTCCCCCCTGTATCTCTATTACTTCTTTACCCCACTTCCCCTGATTTTCCCTCCCTCCCCAATCCCGGACTTCAGCCTCTCTCTCCCCGTTCCTCCTCCCCTACCCCTCCCGCGTCCCCTATACATCTGCCTCCTCCACTGTACCCTCACACACCGTTGCCAGATTGTCGTAAACATCAGGAATTAACTATTTTAACGATAATTATAAGTGCATCTCCTTATTGGGGTCCACGAGACAGTTTTTGGGTCGGAAGTCGGTAAGTATAAGAGGCTGAGTAAGACAATCTGGCAACGTTACCCTCACACAGTGGCTCACTCAGGCAGCCTCTGGCAACCCCACAGAGGTGCTCGAGCAGTTAGAGAAGCTTTTCATTGTACTTGTGCTGTTTTTCTTTCTCCAAATGATCAACGGCGGTGAATGGAGAAAATAAAACCGGGATATTAAGTGCACGTGTAGCATGCAAGGTTTTTAAAATATACATATGCCTTTTTAATTTATTTTATTATTTAGTGAAACAGTCTGTATCGCTTTACCCGAATCCAGAGCGAGTTGTTATAGAGACCACGTGTGACGCGGGTCAGAGCGAAGGTCAGTGTCTGGGAGGGACGCGTTGCCGGAACCAGGGCCGGAACAGTCTTGGTGGTGGAGGAAGAAGGGAAAAAAAGGAACATAGAGATAGAGAAAAAAGAACACTGAGAGATGTGCACCGGCTGGGAATGGCGTGTTGGCATGATGGGGAGGAGGACGGAGAAAGAACATTGAGAGGTAGGCAGTGTTTGAGAGTGATGAGTTGGCAGTACAGGGATGATGGTTGAGGTGGACGGGGAGAAAAAAGAACATTGAGAGGTAGGCAGTGTTTGAGAGTGATGCGTTGGCAGTACAGGGATGATGGTTGAGGTGGACGGGGAGAAAAAAGAACATTGAGAGGTGGGCAACAGCTGGGGGTGAGGTGCTGGGGGGTATATCGACTTGGTGGTGGTGCTGAAGGACGAAAATGGAGTGAAAAGAGAACAGACGTTTGAGAGAAAGCAAATCAAAATAGGAGGCGGAGAAAAAGCATGAATCATCGGCGTGTTGTTAAAGAAAAGGTAGAAACAGACACAAAAAAACATCTCAGTGAATGAATGGGCTTGTTTTCTCTCCCCGCCACGCCTTGTCCGCCTCGCCTCCACGCAACGCTTAAAACACTACCACCGCGGGACAGGTGCATTGTTGATTACTGCAGAAAGGAAGGCAACTCAGGGCTTGTTGTGACGCGCGTGCCAGTAACAAGCCGGAAAAAAACACGGTGATGGCAGTGTAGCGTAACCTGGCGGGGAGGAAGGCACGTTGTTCCGCCAAGCACAAAGAGTTGCCTGCACGAGGTGTTGTTTTCGTCTTGCCCTGAGCGTGGGTGGCGACGTCAAGGAGAGTGAGTACACCTGCCACACATATGTTCCTGTGTTCGTAAAGTCACTTGAGGTCCATTCTCTTGCTGTTGTTGTAGTTTCCTTGAATTATGTCTCACAGTAAACGGTAAAGAAACAGTAAATTTAACCATCTCTAGTTGATAAATATTTTTAGTGAGTTTAAACTTGCAAATCATTATATAATTTTACCCGACCTATACTCTGCATTGCTGTCAAGGCTGTTGATATATGTATAGGTAAACTTGCCTCGTGTTATTCTATAAATGTTATCGTTTGGTATATTGAGAAAAGTAGTCAAAAGAAAATATAACACGTGTGATGGGAATGAGGAAATTAAAAAAAAAAGAATATGCTTGTAGCGTGCTGTGTTGCGCGTGCTAAGTCGGTGCGGTCAGTGGGCTTATAAACAGGAAAAACTGAGCAAGGTACTTAGGTCAGTCTGCTTACTGGGAACGATAACTGAGAGGGACGTCCTTTGTGTGTGTGTGTGTGTGTGTGTGTGTGTGTGTAATATCAGAGGTTATCCCTTCTCCTTTACCCCCTTTCTCTCTCTCTCTCTCTCTCTCTCTCTCTCTCTCTCTCTCTCTCTCTCTCTCAAAGCTTGTTAGCTGAACGAAAAATAACTTGCATTGTGGTCCTAAATGAACGAGAGAGAGAGAGAGAGAGGAGCTCCATGGGTTAAAGATTCATGGACTGTATGAATATTTAGTGAAACCTATGAGGAACAGATTGCGAGAGAGAGAGAGAGAGAGAGAGAGAGAGAGAGAGAGATCTTTCATTCTCTCACGCGGATAATTGGGTTCCAGGTATGGGATGCAATCAGGACAGCAGATTAGTCCTGGATGAGGGAAAAAAAAGGTAGAAAGTTAAAAAAAGAGGTGCATGGGAGGATCATCAGCAGAGAGAGAGAGAGAGAGAGAGTACAGAAAACGGAAATAGTAATGAAAGTAGTAATAAATAAGAAAGGAAGGAAAGCAATAAGAAAGAAAAGAAAGATCAGATAGAGGAGAAAAAATAGTAAAATATGGAAGACAAAACGAGATCATATATACAGAGTAAAAGAGACTAAGATAGAGAGAGAATTCAAAGTTATTTCACTCTTCATGTGTCTTAAAGTAGAATGAAAGAGGAGGAAGGAAGGAATTAGGAGAGAGGAAGAGGAGGAGGAGGAGGAGGAGAGGAAGAGGAAGATAAAGGAGAAAAGAATTACTGGAACGAGAGATGTGACTAGAAAAGAACTCACAGAATCATGCATGCAAAATCGAGAATAAAGGAAGGAGGAAGGAAGGAAACGAAAAAAGAAAAAAAGGGTTAAGAAAGGAGGAATGGAGTGAATATAACGACAAAATGAAGAGAACGAAAGAAAGAAGGAACTAGAGAGAATGGATAAAGAGAGGAAGGGAGGCGAGAGTGGAATTTTGTTGCTGAAAGAAGGAGAATATTATGAAAAATGTGAAGAATGCGAAGAATATGACAAGAAGAGGAGAGAGATGAATTGGGATGGAGAGGAAGATGAAAATTGAAAAATGACTCTGATGATGGGGATGAGAGAGAGAAAGCCGGTAATGGTGATGATAGTGAGTGATGGTAATGCCGGTGACGATGAAGGTGGTGATGGTGATGATAGTGGAAGTGATGATGATGCCGGGGACGATGGTGGTGATGGTGAACGTGGTGATGATGTTAGTGGAGCTTATAGTGATAGTAGTAATGATAGTGATGGTGAAAATGATAGTGATGGTGATGATGATGGTGATGGTGACGCAGTATTTGCTTCACTATTACATCCTTTTTTTTTCTTTCCCATCTTTCATATTTATTTTTTTACACACACACACACACACACACACACACACACACACACACACACACACACACACACACACACATGATAGTCTATTTCCATTACTATCATGTGTTTATTAATACTATCATTATTTGTACTTCAGTTAGTGTAATTCACCATTATTATTTTTACCACGAATGTTATACCTGAAAAATTAAAACTCGGGCATCTCATATACTTTCTTTCTCCTCCTCCTCTTCCTCTTCCTCCTCCTCCTCCTCCTCTTTCAAGTCCATGCAAGAAGTGTCTCATGAATACTGTGATGACCTTAATGGGTCGTGTTGGCGGGGAGGAGGAGGAGGCAAAGGAGGAGGAGGAAGAGTAGGAGGAGGAGGTGAGGCGTAGTAGATGTGTTGCGTTTCACTTATTCAGAACTAGGAGGAAGAGAGACGGAGGGTGAGAGACATGGGGAGGAAGAGAGAGAGGGGGGGGGGGGAGAAGAATGGGGAGGGAGGTAAACTTAGTAGCTGTGTCCTTGCGTTCGTCAGCTCAGATCTCTCTCTCTCTCTCTCTCTCTCTCTCTCTCTCTCTCTCTCTCTCTCTCTCTCTCTCTCTCTCTCTCTCTCCTTTTTTTGTGTGTGTTTACTATTGTACTAACCTCTTTCAAAGTCGCCTTCCTTTTCTCCTCCCTTTCCTTCTTCCTTCTTTATTTCCTTCCTTCCTTCCATTCCTCTCGCTCTTTTCTACTTCCTACCTCAGTATTTTTTTTCTTTGCCTTTTGACTCTTCCTCCCATGTCCTTGCTTTCTCCCTTCCCTCCCCTCCCCTCCGTCCTGTTCTTCTCTCTCTTTTCATCATTTATTAATTTTATATCTCCTTTCCCAGCCTATTATGCGCCTACTTATTTCTTCGTTTATTACCCCTGTCACACCCATGATCAACAGCCCCACCCACATCCAGCCTCCGTCCCACCCACCTATCCACCTACCTGGCACCTGTATCTCGTTTTCAACCCCTTAATTCTTTCTAATCACCGCTCTACTAGTCTCCTTGCCACTTTCTTCTACCAGCTCCAACCTACTCCCTAACCACAGTCTTAGCCTATAACCGTGTCTTAACTTAACCTCTTTCCTCAACCAATTAAACCTTGCCCCCTTCCTCTCTTCATAACACACCATTACCTTTTCCTCCTCTTCCATTGAACTTTTTCCTCTTACATCATATTACAATCCCCCCATCTCAGTCTCCCTCTCTTCCCCCTTACTGTTCACTTTTCTCCTCAGTTCGTGTTTCTCCTCGTTCTCTTCTTCCTCTCCTTACTCCTCCTCCCCTCCCCAGATCTTCTTTTCTGTCCATTCCTAGCATAAAACACCCTCCACCTGTGTTCCTTTCCTTTCCTCCCCAACTATCCACTCTCTTTCTCACTTTCTGCCTTCTCTTTGTCATCCTCTATACCCATTCCTTCCACATTCTTTCCACAATCCTTCCACGATTTCTACCCCACACTTGCCCATGTTAACCCTTCTCTAGCCTTTCTTCTCCTCCCCTCCCCACCCCATCAATCCTCCAACTTCTTACCCTCCTCCTCCTCCTCCTCCTCACCCCGCGCCCTCGCTTCTACGAGCACACCAACAGGCTGAATAAGTTAACGCCCCGCCGCCGTGTCTTATTACTTAGTCACACAAGCTAATTCCAGTGTCACCTCACCCGCCCCGCTACCTGACTCCTCCCTGGCGCTACGAGGCTCACCTGGGCAGGGCTCGATTTTGTTACTGATGGTTTTATTTTACCGGGTTTTAGTGTTTTTGTGTTGTATTTTGGTTTGTTTTCTGTCTGTTTCTCAGTTTTTTTTTTTTTCTTATCCGATTGTTAGTTATTTTTGTAGTTTCTCTTTGCTTGCCTGTCTGTTTGTTTTTCTCTTGTCTTCTCTGCCTGTTAGTCGCTTTGTTTTCTGTGTTTCTCTGTGCCTGTCTCCGTAAATTATTGTCTCTCTCTCTCTCTCTCTCTCTCTCTCTCTCTCTCTCTCTCTCTCTCTCTCTCTCTCTCTCTCTCTCTCTCTCTCTCTCTCTCTCTCTCCACTTTTTCCTTTTTGTTTAATTCCCTTCCCACATTAAATTATCTTTCATATTCTCGTTTTCCTCCTCCACCTTCTCCTCCTCCTCCTCTTCTTCCTCTTCTATCTCCTCCATCTCCTCCTCCACCTCCTCTTCCCCTCCTCCTCCTCCTCCTCCTCGTGTGCATATTTCACGAACTCGGCTGAGGACTTACAGCACGATTTCCTTTGACTGTCGCCGGGAACTGTTTTAAATATGACCTTAGACACGCTTGATTACTCGCTCTGATTACCTTAAGCGCGGCGGAGGCGAGCGGTGCCGCCTACCTGCCCGTCTGTCCTACCTGGAAACCACCTCTCCCGGAATGCTGGTCTCATGCACTTATTGCTCTTTATTACTCGTCTCCTGGCTCGGCGCGGTGCAGTGGTGTGTGTGCGTGTGTGTGGGAGTGTGTGTGTGGGTGTTTGTAGGAGTGGGCGTAGGTGTTGGAGGAGTTTTTTTTTTAAGGGGTTATGTTCCTTGTGTGTTGTGTGTGTTGGGAGAAGTCGTTCAGGTTGTTTAAGAGTGTGTGGGAGAGTGTGGGAGTGTTCGGAGAAGGGTTTGGGTTCGTTGATATTCGTTCTTGCGTGGGAGGAATGTCATTTTTGTGTGTTGTTTGTGTTCGGGGAAGAGGTAGTAGGGGTTTATAAGTGTGTGTGGGTGTTATTGTGTTGGGGAGTGCTGATTGGGTATGTGTGTGTGAGATGTTATCCCATATTGACGTCGTTATCAGTATCATTATTAGCAAATGCAGTGTACGGAGAAGTAGTGGTGGTGACATTACAGGCAATCTTACTTGAAATAGAAGAGAACTTAATCTAAAACTGAAAAAAATCCTTGTCTCTCCCCATACAGGTGTTCTCCCCTCAAACATTTCGTCACCACCACCACCACCATCACATTACCTCTCTCCTTATACCTTATACTTCCCCTTCTCTACTTATCACCGCCGAAACCCCCCTTCCTCTCTTCCCTTCCTTCCTCTTCCCCTTCATCACCAACCATTCCCGTCATCTCCTTTTATCTCTTCTACCACTACAGCATCCATCTTCCTCATTTTTTTCTCCTATTTTTCCCAGCATTATCATAACCTTCTAATTTTTTGTACCTTTTCCCCATCCCCATTCTCTTCCCCATCCTCTATTCTTCCCACCGGGTCTCACCTCATCCAACCCCATCAGGTCTCTTTCATCTCCCTTCCCCTTCCTCCCCACGACTGGCCAGCTCTTTGTGGCTCTCGGCGCTGAAATGGGAAAGAGATGGAAAAAGGGCAGCAAACGGAAAAAAGAGGATGAACGGAAAGGGAAAAAGCGGAAAAGGGAAAAAGAGCGCCACAAAGGCATTCGCGTGCACTCAAGCCTTACACGGAACACTGAGGGGAGAAAATACACATAGAAAAGGGGATTTATTTGTACACACGAACGCACGCACTCACGCACGCATGCACAGTTGCACACCCACACCCACGCACCCACCCATACGAACACACACACACACACACACACACACACACACAGACACACACTAAAGAACAATTATCCCCCCCCCCCCACCCACGCCAGCACAACCACCCCCATCAATAGGTACTGGTGTCATCATCGTCATCATTATCATAATCATCGACGTCCAAATGAGGGAAGCGTTGCAAGTAAAATTGTCTTCTTTGTAAATTGTCTTAAAATAATGCAACTTTTGTCCCTTGATTAGAGTTACTCACTATTACATATACTCTTTTGTTAGTTCTATTGCTTTATGGATTGACTGAGTGACTGGCTGAGTGGTGGGATGTGTGTTGTGGGACTCGACGGTAAGAGGAAGGTCATTGTTTTTTTACGTTCTCGTTTTCAGTTTGTTTTTTTCAATTCCCAAACGTTTACATGCTTAGTTTTCATGTTGTTGTTCATCATCTTCAACGTCTTCACCACCATCGTAATCCTACATTTTTCTTTCATCATCTGAGCCTGATTTTTGGTTAGATTAGTTTTGTTGAGATTTTTCTCTGCTTTCTATTTTTTTCCCAGAAATTGTTGTGTAGCTGTAGTAGTAGCAGTAGTGATGATAATCTTTACTTCAGATGTAGTAGTAATTTGACCTCTTTTCTGGCCTATCGTTCTGTTTTCTTTTGTCGGAGCAGCGCCCAGCGTTTTTTTTTTTTTTTTTTTTTTTTATGAGCTGCCTCCCTTGCTGTAAAAAAAAAAATCAATATAGTAATTACCTTTTTATTCCGTGCCTCCTCCTCCACCTCCTGCTCCCTCCCCTTAATGGAGACCACCTAGGGCAAGCGGCTTGGAAGGTTGTTAATTAATGGCACTTAATGGGAAAGTAATTACGGAAAAACGACGCGAGGCAACAATGATTTATCAACGGCACCACTTGTCCGTGTTGTGTTAATGGCCAGCTTATACACGCACACACACACACGTACGTACACGCTTACACTTGCATATACACATTCATACATACCTTACATACACTTACACCTCATGCGTACATACAAACATACATCCCTACACACACACACACACACACACACATACACACACACACACACACACACACACACACGCACTTACAGCCCCCTCCTCCCGCCCCCCAGCCACACACGACCACCTCCTCCCCCCACACATAACCCCCTTCCACACACACACACACACACACACATGTCGACATAATCGGTAGCGTTGCAATATGATTTTTCTCGTTATTTCTGTTGATTGTTCTCTCGGGGAAGGAATGGGACCCCGAGGCGCCGTTGATCAATCTTTATGAGGGGCCGAAGTGTGGACAGGTGTGGTGGGGGCTGTGTAGGGGGTGTAGAGTAGGGCAGGTGTTCAAGGAGTGTAGGGGAGGTGAAAGGGGTGTGCGTGTGTATGGGTGTTTTGGGACTCACTGTGTTGGGGAGTGTAGGGTGAATATGGGTGTCAGGGGGACGGGGGGGGTAGTGTGTGTGTGTGTGTGTGTGTTGGTACTTTTTTATCATGTAGTGGCAACCTGAATTTACTTATCAGAATGGAAGCTGCGGTCTCAAATGTACATGTGACATTATTTTTTATCCATATTTTTCGTTTTATCGCTTTTTATCATGTTTATCGTATTTTGAAGCTGTAATATCGATGTGTATTCTAGCCAATCCAAGAGTGAAGGCGTTTGGTACGTTGAAAATGTCGAAATAACGAATTGTAAGCATGCCAAGCCAGTGAGTTTTATTATAGGTTCAGTGTGGCATGCTGAGATTTCTTTCTATGCCGCGTGCAAGTAAAATTATCTCCTTTGCAAATTGTCTTAAAATTCCGCAGCTTTTGTCCCTTGATTAAAATTACTCATTACGTTTTAGGAAGCTGCTGTTGCCTCCGACCACGTTCTCCGTTCTCGTTCTGGTACTTAAAAATGCTAACTTATCACCATCGTTTCGTACCGGCATTCCAGTGGCTGTAAACTGGGTGGGCAGGAGTACACAAGAGGGAAGAGTAAGAGTAAAACGAACAGAGGCCAGGACAAGAAAACGAAAAGAATGGGAACTGTAGCAAGAAAAGTAGAAGAGAAAATTTAACATCGGAAAAAAGACAATAATAAATAAGAAAACAGACGTGGATGGATCTTTGTATTTCTAGCTGCGTCTCTTACTTAAGCTCCGGTAAAGGTGTGCAAGGAAGGCCTGATGAGGAAGTACTAAAAGACAGGTGAAGGTGTGGGCGGGACCAGAACAGATAAAGGCAAGGTCAATAGGAGGCAAGGTGTAAGGCGTTGAATCTGTCTATGAAAAAGAAGTGGAATAGGAGGACGAAAAAGAAGTGGAGAAGGAGGAGGAAGACGAAGAAGAGGAAAAGGAGGAAGAAAAAAGAAGAGGAGAAGGAGGAGGAAGACAAAGAAGAGGAAAAGGAGGAAGAAAAAAGAAGAGAAGGAGGAGGAAGAAAAAGAAGAGGAAAAGGAGAAAGAATAGAGGAGGAGGAAGTGGAAGAAAAAATGGAGGAAAAGAAATAAAAGGAGGACGAGCAGGAAGGAAACGAGATAAAGGGAGAGAAGGGGAAGATGATGATGATGATGTGAGATAGTTAAAAGGAAGATAATCGGCGCTAACATAAAGGAAGATCGAAAAATACACATTGTCCATAGGAGAACAAACAAACAAAACTAAAAAAAATGCCTGATAACATAGAAGCAGGCAAATTAAGATGATTATTCGAATTTAGAAGAAAGGAAGGAAAAATATACTCTAATAAAAGGGGAGAGGCAAAAGAAACAAATTACGGTGAATAAACATAATAAAAGAAGAAACAGGGAGGGGGAAGAGTAACAAAACATGGTGGCAAATAGACAAAAAAGAAGGAAAGGAACAAAAGAGAACAAGGAAAACATGCGATAATATGAGGGAAGAGTCAGAGAGAAAATATTACCTAAAACACACAAAAAAGAAAAGAAGTAGAAAATAAACGACAAAAAAGGTAGAAAAATCTGGATAAAAGTACAAAAAAAAAATGGAGGAGGAAGAAAATGGAAGAGGAGGAGGAGAAGGAGGAAATGGAGGTATAAGTGGAGAAAAGGGCAGAAGAAAGAAAGGGGAATCCACATGGAAAAGAAAGAATAGAAGAAGAAAAGTAAGAAAATATAGTTACAAATAAATAAAAACGGCAAATTGGTGAAATGAACAAAGGAAAGCGTGACAAAATGACAAAATGGTTTACTTATGTGGTAGGGACGCGGAGGAGGAGGAGGAGGAGGAGGAGAAGGCTGGTGTTGACAGGGAGACAGGCGTAAAGAAACTAATGATCAGCCCAGAGAAGGATGAGGCCGCTGGGAAACCTACTGGAGGGGAAAGTAGAGGAGGGGGGGGGAGAAAAAAGGAAGCGGAGAAGGAGGAAATGGACAAATAAGGGGAAAACGAGTAGAAGAAAGGGAGAAACCTACTGGAGGAGAAAGAAGAGAAAGGGGAGGAAGAAAAAGAGGAGAAGGAGGAGGAAATGGAAGAATAAGGGGAAAAAAGGGTAGAAGAAGGAACTGGGAGACCTGTTTGAGAAAAAGAAGGAGGAAGAAAAAGAAAAAGAGGAGGAGGGAATCGGGGAATTAGGGGAAAAAAAGCCCAGAAGAAAAAATGGGAAAACCTACTGGAGGGGAAAGAATAGAATGGGAGGAAGAAAAAGGGGAGGAGGAGGAGAAAATGGAGGAATAAGTGTAAAATATGGTAGAAGAAAGAAAGAGGAATCCACATATAGAGGAAAAAATAGGAGGAGGAGGAAGAAAAAGAAGAGGAGAAGGAAGAAAAAAGAAGTGGTGGAGGAGGAAGAAGAAAAGGAAGAATAGAATGGGAGGAAGAAAAAGAAGAGGAGAAGGAAGAAAAAAGAAGTGGTGGAGGAGGAAGAAGAAAAGAAAGAAGAGAAGGAGGAAGAAAAAGAAGAAATGACAGATTTAGAAGAAAGAGATGAAAAAAAGGTAGAAGAAAACAAAATGAAGGGAGAAAAGGGAACTGGAAAAGGACAGGACGTGGAGAGTTCGAATAACAACATCAATACATAATCAGATAAAATAAAACCCAGAAAGAACAGAAAAAAAAATATTAACTACCATAGCCAGAAGAGGAAAGAAGGAAATGTAGTTAGCGACGGAAGGAAAGAGTATGAGCAGGAAAAGGAAAAGGAAAAGAAGGTGGAGGAAATGGGCGAGGAAAAGAATGCGACGAACTAAAATACAAGAAAAGAGGAGGAGGAGGGGAGGAAGTGTAAGAGGAGGAGGAGGAGGAGTAGGAGAAGGAGGAGGAGGAGGAGGTGTCGGTAATCCAGGGTTCCCCAGAGGTCTCCGGCAACATTTGTAAGCCGGTTAGTCGAGTCACCTGAGGCTACTTCCTTCCTCCTCCTCCTCCTCCTCCTCCTTTTCTTCTATATCTTCATTTACTTTCTTCTATTATTTCTTCCTCGTCTTCTTTCTCTTTCTTTTTCTTCTGATTATTGTTACTGTTCTTTCTATTCCATTTCTATTCTATTCTATTCTTCCTCTCCGACATCGTTCTCTTCCTCCTAGTTGCTTTTTTTCTTACACTCAGCAACCCTTATCGACCTCCTCTAATTGTCCAACACAAAAGTAATTACACATCTGAAGGCTGGAAGGCACATCGCGCTAAACATCAAATTTCTTCTTTATTTCAGATTGGGATAAAAGGGAGTTAAGAGCTTAATCAAAGACTTATTTCCTCCATTTGAGAACTCAGCTTAAGGTTTTGACATCTGTTCCCTCTCCTTCGATAGTTCAATGCTGTTACTTTTTTTCTTTAACATATTCGATCAGTCCTTAAATAACGCATAATTTCATGTTGCACTAAATCAGCATACGTATGTTTTCTCTCTCTCTCTCTCTCTCTCTCTCTCTCTCTCTCTCTCTCTCTCTCTCTCTCTCTCTCTCTCTCTCTCTCTCTCTCTCTCTCTCTCTCTCTCTCTCTCTCTCTCTCTCTCTCTCTCTCTCTCTCTCTCTCTCTCTCTCTCTCTCTCTCTCTCTCTCTCTCTCGTTATTTAATGTTCCCTCTTTTTCTCGGCTTATTTTTTGGCTTTTCGCTTTTCGATTTTTGGTTTCCATTTTTAAATTTTATTCTGATTCTTATTCTGCCTTACTGACCTTACCCTTCCTCACCTCGTTTTTCATGCTTTTCTCTTTTTATGCTTTCTTTTTCGCTTCTTTTCCACTCATCATCCGTTTTTATTCCTGTTTTTCTCCCCGTCATTACAATCTTTTTCACTAGCATAAAATTCTCAACCTCACATTTCCATTTTCGTTATTTTCTCTTTCTGATTCCTTTTCGTTCCTCTCACTCTCAACGTCTACACAGTTTCCTTCTTTCTCTCCTTCACATCCTTTTTTTTATTTCCTCACTTCTTTCTTTCTCTTCCCCTTTACTCGCATCTACTCGTCTCACCTACTCACACTTTCTTTTCTTCTCCTCCTGTCTACTACACCCAGTTTTTTTCTCCTCCCATTTTCTATTCGCGTATCACTTCACATCCCATTTTCTATTTCTTCAATTCTTTCCATTTTCTTCCCCTTTACTCGCTTCCACTCGCCACACCTACACATACACTATTTTCTTCTTCTCTCTACTACACCCCGTTTTCTTTTTTACCTCCCATTTTCTATTCGCGTATTCACTACCTCAATATATTTTTTACTTTCCGTTTTCTCTTGTCAGTCACTCCTTTTTTTTTCCACGTAACGCCCACAAATTCCACTTCCTCCCCTCATGTTTTTTTTTCTGTCTCTCTCTTTTATCTCTGCTCTTCGCGTATTTTTTTCCCTCTATCACATTTCTCGCATTTATTCATTTTTTTCTGTGTTTTTTTCTTTCTCCGCCTTTTGCCAGTGCACCCGCCTGTTAATTACTGAACCTACCTACCTACCTGCCTGCCTACGTATCTGACCTACATTACATTTATCTTGCTTATCTCTTGTCCTCTTCATTCCTACTTTTGACTTTTCTTCTTCTTTTTTTCTTTGCATATATTTTTTCTTCTTTCCCTTGCCTCTCAACAACTTCTTCTGATTCCCTCCTTCCTTTGTTATGTACCAGTCTCCCTTTTTCTCTAATTCCTACTTTTTACTTTATTTTTCGGCTTCTAATTTCTCTTTGTATATAATTTTCTTTTTTTTTCTTCTATCCCTTGCCTGTCACCCACTTTCCCGATAACCTTCCCTGTTTTTCTCGTACTTTGTTATGTACAGAACTTCGCTCTCTTCTCATTTTTTTTTTTTTACTGTCTTTTTGCCTCCAGTTTATCTGAAGTATTTTTTTCTCTCTCCCTTGCCTACCATCTACTTTCCCGATGACCTAAACCGCCCTTCTTCTCCCTCCTCCTCTTTATCATTTCTACTGTTTTTCCTTCTTTACTTTTCTGATGCTTTCTCTTCTTTTTCCATGTCTTCCTCGCTCGCTGTCAATCATGGGTTTCAAACTTTCCTCTTCCTTCCATTACCTTTTCGTTTTCTAGTTTTTCTTCTTCTCAACTTCTTCGTCTCCACTTAACGATTTTCTTCCATAGTCAAGAAGTTATATATTCTCGTCTCATTTATTCTTTTTGGTACCGTTTCTTTTCCATTTATTTTGATTTATTTGTGTTTTTGTCTCCTACGTAATCCTCAACTTTTTCTTGTTTGATGTCATTATCTGGTTTTCTTTAAATGTTACTCGTATTCGTTGCTGTCATGACCTTGTTTCTTCTCTTTAATGTTGTTTTTTTCACTTGCTTTTGGCTTCTGGTCTTATATTAATTACTTCCCTTTTTGTCCTTTCCACAATTTTCTCCGTTCTTGCCTTTCCACTAAACATTTTTTTTCCAATTTACTGTCATGTTTACGTTTTTCTTCACTTTCTTCCTATTTTTTTCTCTCTCAGCATCCCTTCTTCCCTACCCACAATTTCCTCATCTTCCTTCTCCTCCTCCTCCTCCTCATCATCATCCCCCTCTCCATTCCCTTCCTTTCCACGGCCAACCTTCATCTCATATTCCGTCTAAACGTTCCCACTCCTCTTCCCTTCCTCTCTGGCCTTCCGCCCACAAATCCTTTTCCTCTCTCCTCCCTTCTCCCTCCGTCCTTCCCTCCAACACTGCCCTCTCCTGCCTCCCTTCTCCTTACATCATCCTCTCCTTCCCCACCTCCTTCCTCTCCCTCTCCTTCCTCCCTCCTTACATCATCCTCTCCTTCTCTCCTTATTCCTTACTCCTCTCCTTCCTCTCCTCTCCTTTTGCCTCCCTCCACCTCCTCTCCTTCCTTCTTTCTTCCTCTACCATCCACTCTTTCTCCCCCTTCTCCTGCCTCCCACCCTCACCTTACTCTCTCCCTACCTTATCCTCCTTCCTCCCTTCCTCCACTACCTCTCATTTCTTCCTCACTCCCCTTCTCCTCCTTCCTCCACCGTCCTCCTTCTCCGCTCCCTACGCCACATACATTCCGCGTTATGAGAGCAATATTAAAGTCGGCAAGGGAAACATCAAGGAAAATAAGAGATTAAAGAGGGAACAGGCGAGGTACTGATGGCCTGAGAGGTGGATACATATACTATGCTCTCGCTCTCTCTCTCGCTCTTTTTTTTTTTTTTTTTTTTTTTTTTTTGGCTGGGTGAGTAGGTGGTTTAATTTTTATATACCTAGAATTTTATGAGCTGAGTAACAGGAAGGAAGGTTGTGTATGTGTGTGTGTGTGTGTTTACTACTTATGTTTGTTTGGGGGGTGGGGTATTTTTTGTATGTATAACTGAGAGGAGTGATACATCTAGTATGACTCTCTCTCTCTCTCTCTCTCTCTCTCTCTCTCTCTCTCTCTCTCTCTCTCTCTCTCTCTCTCTCTCTCTCTCTCTCTCTCTCTCTCTCTCTCTCTCTCTCTCTCTCTCTCTCTCTCTCTCTCTCTCTCTCTCTCTCTCTCTCTCTCTCTCTCTCTCTCTCTCTCTCTCTCTCTCTCTCTCTCTCTCTCTTTCTTTTTAGGCAGGGTGAGTAGTAGGTTTAATTTTCATACACCTAGAATTTCATGAGCTGGCTAAAAGGAAGGTTTTATATGTGTGTGTTTTTATTGCTTATGTTAACCTTTTTTGGGGGGGTGATGGGTTGGTCATGTTTTTTTGGTAACTAGAGTTTTATGAAGTTGAATAAAAGGAAAGAGTTGAATTTAGCTTTATATTAATTACTTTTTTCTATTTTCTTTTCAGTTTGATTATCTACTTGTTTACTTTTTTTTTTGCTAATTCATTGTTTTGTTTTTTTATTTTTCATTTTCTTTGTATATATCCTTAGTTCTAAACCTTCCTTCCTACTTTTTCTTCTCATTTTCTTTCAGCTCTTTTAAAAATAACCTTCTCTTTTACCCTGCCTTGTTTTTCCTTATTCTTTATCATTCCTCTATTTTTTTCACATTTTCCATTTCTTCTCGTCTCCTTTGTTTTAAATATTCCTCTACTCCTTCCCTTACTCTTCCTATTCTCTTTCTTCTCTCTTTAAACCAACCGTCTCTTCTAGTTCGCCTTGTTATTTCATATTCTTTACCATCTTTCCTCTTATTTTTCACATTTTCCTTTTCTTCTCGTTTCCTTTGTTCTAGATCTTAACTTACTTCTTCCTTTACTCCTCTTATTTTCTTTCTCCTCTTTTAAACTAACCTTCCTTTTTAGTCTGCTCTGGTTATTCAAAGACTTTATCATCTATTTTTACTTTTCTCATCTTTCCTAATACTTTTTTCATATTGCATTTCCTAGTGTTTTAATTATCCACTATTCCATGGTCTTATTTTTCTCTTTCTAAACAAACCTTTTCTCTTACTCTGGTCTTGAAATCCAAAGTCTGTACCATCTATTTTCACCTCTCTCGTCTTTCTTTATGTTTTTTTTTTATCATATTGCCTTCCCCTCTGTTCTCTCTTTTTCCGATTCCCTCATTCCTCCCCGTCAGGCATCAATATTATTCCTTGTACTCTCCCTTTCTTCACTTCTTCTTCTTTTAATATCCCTAATGGCCACTTAGCTTAACACCTTTCTCCCCTCCTCTCCCTCCCTCCTTCCCTCCCTCTCGCCTTCCTCTCTCCCCTTACCCTCCGTCCCTCCCTTCCTTTCCTCTCCTCCAGCCGCTGTCCCTCACTTTCTCAATCTCCATCATTTCTCCTCCACTCTCCGTCTTTCCCTCCCTCTTCTCTTTTCCACCTTGTATCCTTCCCTCCTCTTCTCCGCCTCCTCTTCTTTGTTCTCTGTCCCTGTTAAAACCTCCCTCTCCCTTTTTCTCTTTCACTTTTCTCATGTGAATAGAGAATTACATCTCCATTATATTATTATTATTATTATTATTATTATTATTATTATTATTATTATTATTATTATTATTATTATTAGTTCCGTTTCTTGCACTCAGGTGTACTATAGATCACTCAGGTAACGTAATTATACTTCAAAGGGGAGGGTATCACACTCTCTCTCTCTCTCTCTCTCTCTCTCTCTCTCTCTCTCTCTCTCTCTCTCTCTCTCTCTCTCTCTCTCTCTCTCTCTCTCTCTCTCTCTCTCTCTCTCTCTCTCTCTCTCTCTCTCTCTCTCTCTCTCTCTCTCTTAGAGAGAGAGAGAGAGAGAGAATATTTCAATAATCCAGGTCAAGGCATATTTCATATTTATTAACCGCCTTACATATTAACACAATACTAATTAAACTTTCACCTTTAGCTTTTCACCTTACCCTCAATTTTTGTTTTTTATTGTGCATTTTTTACTGTGCATCCTTCTTTCTCACCTGTGTTATCCAATCACATAACCATATATTTTCCATTCTTTCATCCACGAACACACACACACACACACACACACACACACACACACACACACACACACACACACACACACACACACACACACTACAAGATACATATATTCTGCTTACAAATCTCCCCTGCAATCCCTCACTCCCTGTCTCAGTATTGCTCTGGTTTCGCTTATCCCCTTCCGTCACCCTCATCCCTCTCCCTTGCTCCCCTTCCTTCACCTCCTCCCTCTCCCTTCCTCCCTTTTTCCTTCCGCGCCTCCAAGCGACTCCGTGTCAATAAACTCAATATATTCTGCTTTGCCTGTCATTTATATTTTTTGTTCTTATTACCGTTTATCACTTATCAGTAGCTATCCTCGACTGTTTTGTTCATTTTCCTTTATCATATTTTTTTTCATTATTATCGTTCTTCATTCATCTGTAGGTCTTCTTGACGTGTTCTGTTTATCATTCACTTGCTTTTTGTTTTCTCCAGCCGTTTTTGTTATCTTCAAATCTTCTCTCTCCCCTTTCTTCCATCAATTAGAACTGTCTGAATCTCTCCCTGTCAGTGTGTTCCATATATCTTGTTTTCTTAATATCCATCTTTGTATCCATCGTTTATATCATCTCCTATTTACTATTCTACGTTTTTTTTTCATCGCCTTTCTACCCATCGTTTTGCGAATCCCAGCTCTCCTTTGTTATATCTACGAAAAGCTTTATTTACAAACATTCATCGGTAATCGCAAACCTTAAAAATACACTTAACTCGTCGTTGCAGGTAGACAGTAAAGGTTGAGACGCTAGGTTTGAGGCACAGACAGACAGACCTAACCACAGACACGCGTACCCAGCTTGGCGACACACAGACACGCTTGGGGACGTCTAAACTTATCTCAGAATTATGGATACTTCCTACTACATCGCCTTCTACTTTATTATTATTTTCCATCTGGGTTTTCCTCTCTCTGCTACCATCTCTTTCTTCATCTCCTCATTTGCACAGCTTCTTCCTTCCCTCTGTATCTTCCCTCTCCCCTCTGCTCTCTCTCTCTCTCTCTCTCTCTCTCTCTCTCTCTCTCTCTCTCTCTCTCTCTCTCTCTCTCTCTCTCTCTCTCTCTCTCTCTCTCTCTCTCTCTCTCTCTCTCTCTCTCTCTCTCTCTCTCTCTCTCTCTCTCTCTCTCTCTCTCTCTCTCTCTCTCTCTCTCTCCTCCCTATTTATATAAGCCCATGTACCGTAGCAGCGTCTTATGAATTTTAAACCACTTATTCACTACCCCACACCTGTTCCTTCCCTCCCTCCCTCCTACCCTCCCTACCTACTTTACCTATTTACTTTCCCCTCCCCTCCCTCCTCTCTCTCTCTCTCTCTCTCTCTTCTCTCTCTCTCTCTCTCTCTCTCTCTCTCTCTCTCTCTCTCTCTCTCTCTCTCTCTCTCTCTCTCTCTCTCTCTCTCTCTCTCTCTCTCTCTCTCTCTCTCTCTCTCTCTCTCTTCCCCCCCCCCACCCCCACCCCCCGCCCCGAAGATGACCTATATTTCAGTTCCTCGGTTTTGTTTATTCGTCTTCAACGTTCTCTTCAGTTCGTAAATTTTTAATACAGTTTTTTTTATGGGTTTGGTTGTAGGTCAGACTCGCATTTATTTTTCGTTCCTTTCCACCAAGTTTGATAGCAAGACGCATTTATTACTCGCTCCTTTCTACCAAGTTTTGATAGCAAGATGCATTTTTTTTCCTTTTGAGTTATTAAGGTTGGTAGGAAAACAGCAACAGTTATAAAAACACCATTACTAGCAGTATATTTAGTTTTTGTTGTATTGGTGGTAGTAGTAGTAGTAGTAGTAGTAGTGGTGGTGGTTGTGGTGTTAGTAGTAGGAGTGTGTAGAAGCACGGATAGGAATATTGGCGGTGGTTTTTTTTTTAATGTTTTCACTTTACACACACACACACACACACACACACACACACACACACAGTCACTCACTTCGTCTTTCCATCACCACAGCACCCCACTCACCACACCACTAAGCTTCATTTTTTTTTATCTCTCCTTCCGCGTGCAGAGAAGTAGCGTATATGTCTCACAACAGTCCACACATTGCCAATCTCCTCCCATATGATTACGTCACTTCACAATCTTCTCTCACCCACTCCAATCACATCCAAATCTTTCTCTCTCCCCTACTCCAATCACCTCAAAATCTTTCTTCCTCCCCTACTCCAGTTACCTCAAAATCTTTACCTTCCCTATTCCAATCAACTCAAAACCTTCCACACACTTCAATCATCTCACAATCTCCCCACACACTTTTCACCTTACAATCTTCTCTCACCAACTCCAATCACCTCACAATCTTCACTCACCACTCTAATCATCACACAGTCTTCACTCTCACCACTCCAATCACCTCACAGTCTCCTCCCCACCACGCTAATCACCTCCACACCTCATTCACTCCTCACCGTTTCTCCCCGCAGAGGAGCGCCTGGCCCCCCCGGTGCTGGTGGGCGGGCGGGAGATCTACGAGCCCACGGAGCGCATTAAGATCGGGTGTCAGCTGCGGCAGCCCTTCACGGGGGAGCACAGGCCCATGCTGCAGTGGTTCCTCGAGGGCTCCCAGGTAAGGCCTCCCGTTGTGTGACTGCAGTTGGTTGTCTTATGCATGCTACGACGGTGTTTCTGAAGGAGCCGTGTGAAGTAAGTTTCAATATATTAAAACACTATTTATTTTCAGTACATGATAAATTAAGATGTTATTCTGGCGTAAATGTAAGCGTTTTAAGATATTTAGATAACATTTCATAAGATTAAGATAACATTCCATAAAATAGGCGTTCAAGGTCACCCCTTCAGGAATGTTTTGCAGGTTGAAACCAAGGAGTCCATTCACACAGTTTTATAAGATTTAAATAACGTATGTATCCATTTCTTGGCTCCACCCTGCAAAACGTTCCTTGATATCCTTCTTCTGTGGAATGTTATTTAAATCTTACGGCAAATGAAACACGTCAATTTAGAAATGCATTGTTAGAGGTTACATTATATTCGTTCAAAAATACTTAGGTCAGTTTTATAAGACACATTTGCTTCTCACATCAACTATTTCTAAAGGTCAAAGAGGGGATCAATCGGGTTCTAATGAGTGTTTCTTTAGGTTCACGGTACAGAAGAAGGGTCACACTACCACCAGGGTCATTAAACTGCTTCTGGAAATGCCCCAAACTCCTACGAAAGCCTTGTCAAATATGTGAACTTTGACGACGAAATGTTTAGTAATACGGTCCTTAAACTCCTATAAACCCAGAACGACCTGTACATGTTATGGTCTCGTTAACTAAGGAGTCTATATTAGCTATCATATATTTCTCATCTTCCCTCCAACCTGAGAATACTAAACCAGTCTTCTTAACGTCTCGGCATCTCAGTTCGCCTCTTTGAAAAACCTCTCGTAAAAACTGCTGAGATTTTCATGGCCTATTTTGTTTCCCCAGTGATAGCTTAACCTGACTTCTGCATCTTGAGCGGAAAAATCACCCATGAAAACGCTATTAATCTTCTCTGTGACCTTGGGAAATAGTTTTAATGGGAGCCCGAAATGTATTAAGAATGTGGATTTATAAGTGTCTTTCACCTCCACGGCAAGTTGCGTTACGTGCTGCAACACTACGCCACCCAACACCAGGGATCAACTTCTTGTCTATGCAACACACACTCCTGCATCCTCCCCCCCTAACACACACACACACACACACACACACACACACCTTACTTCGCCTCACCTTACCTTTCCTTCATCGACTCCAAACTTCCTAACCTTCATTTTTTTTTCTTGACTTGTATTATGTCTGTGTCCTCTCGCTTCGGTTAATTCTTTTTTTTTTTCTCGTCCTCGTCTCTTCTATCTTTCCCATTTTCATTCCTTTGTCTCGTGCTGCATTCATTCTCCTTCTTCCACTTCTCTCCTCGCCTCCTTTCTTTTTTTTTTTTTGTTTGTTTTTCTCTTAAAGTCCTTTGTGCATCGCTTCCGTGAGTCATTCTTTTGTTTCCTCATTTATTCAGTTGCACTTTCTATCTCTCCTCCTTTCATCCCCTTCTTTTCTTTTCTTTTCTTTTTGACATTTTCTCTTCAATTCAATTCCATGTTAACTCTCTCTTTGTTCTCGTTTGTGTTTCTTTCCGTTTCGTTCGTTCCTGTGTTTTATTCTTCTGTATTTCATGAACCAAGGCCACTCCCGTCCTCTGTGTGTGTATGTGTTTGTGTGTGTTTATCTTTCCCCGTGTGTGTGTGTATGCTTGTGTTTGTTTGTGTTTCTTTATGTGTGTGTGTGCGTGGATGGATGTTTATCTGTCCCTGTGTGCGTTTCGGTGTGTGGATGTGTGTGCTTTCATTTCCATTTACCTCTTAATTTATCTGTCTGTCGATCTTTATATGTTTATCTGCCTCTACTTCTCCTTTTTATTATACCATCTCTTGCACGTCATTTTCCTGTCAGTCATTTCTTATTCTATTCATATCTCTTCCCCTTCCTCACCTTTTATCCCTTGTTTCTCTCCTTTCCTCTTCATCTTCCTCCATCCCTTTTACTCATTCCTCTTCCCTAAACTCTCCGTCCTTTCCTTCTTTTCTCCTATATGTATACACACAGTACTCTTCCATTTATACAAGACATCCCTCTCCCCCTCCCTTCCTTCTTTCCTCTTCAACTTCCTCCATCCCTCCTTTTCGTTCCTACATCCCTCTCCTTCCTCTTCCCTTAATTCTCCCGTCCTTCTCTTCCTTACTCCTACATTCAGTGCCTTCGCTTTTATTTATACAAGACATCCCTCTCCACCTCCCTCCCCGTCCCCGTCCTCCTTCACCCTTTCTATCTATCCTCCTCATTTCTTTTTCATCTCGTCCGCGGCGCCTTGATCAATAGAGCGTCACTTGAGTGGACAGCTGATTACGTGCGGCTGATAAACCTTCAAGTTGTGCGTGAGTGTGTCAGTCTCGTTGGGCGGGGCGGCTTAGTGGAGGACAAGGAGAAGGAGGAGGAGGAGGAGGAGGAAAAGAAGTACGAGTATTATGGTGTACAGGGATGCAGGTGTGTTAGAGATAGAAGGAATGAAGAGAAGAGGGAAGAAGAGAAGGTAGAGAAAAAATTAAGAAGAGAAGGAGGAGGAGAAGGAAGAAAAAGGAGGATATCTTGCGGCGAGGCAGCTTAGAGGAAGACGAAGAGTAGGAGGAGAAGGAAGAAGAAACAGAAAGTAGAGGGATAATTAGGAGGAGGAGGAGGGAAAGGAGACATGTATGGATAGAGGAATGAAGTGTATTGGGCGCGGTGAAAGGAGGTGGAAGGTGGAAGACGAGGAGCAGGAGGAACCGGAGGAGGAAGAAACGGAGAAAATTGAGAGATAATTAGGAAGAGGAGGAGGAGGAGGAGAGGAGGATCATATGGTGTGCGTTCAGTAGGAGGATGAAAAGCAAGTGGGAAGATAAGGTGAACGGAAATTTCTCTTCATGAACGAGACTGTATAAAAGGAAGAGGCGGAGAGAGTACTTGAGATAAAAAGGAAGAGAATGAGGATATTATGTAAACGGGGAAGGACGCAGATGAGGTCTAGTAGATGAATTAAAGAATGATTATAATCCAACAGAAATATGAAGTTAGTTTTGGTGGGATTCGAACCTCTTCACAACGCTGCCGCATCCCCCGCAACGCACCACTCTCCCTCACATGTCATCTCCGTACCATTTGAAAGTGTGTATCATATATTCTGAATACATTAAGTACGATTTGGCAGCACTGTGGCCAGGGAACTCCCCGAGCGGACCGCGCCTAAACTGACTTCGTAGCTGAGTGGAACTGTATTATATTGGAGGGTGAAGAACATAGTTGTGGGCTGAGAAGGATTGGCATATGTTTTTGAAGGGAAAGACAATTCACCTAAAGAAAGGATGGCAAGGAAGGGAAGGTGCAGGATGAGGAGGCAGAAGAAAATAAGTAACAGGAGAAACTAGTTGACTTGGATAAGGCCTACGAAAAAAAATGAAAATGTATATAGTAAACGAAGAGGGATTAGGTAGGTTTAGTATAAGGAAAAGGGTAGTTGAGGGAATTAGAGGATGGAAAACGGAGAACATGTAGTAAGAGAAGACTGGAGATACGCTACAGTAGAAGGAATGACGTGATCCGGTAAAAAAGATTAAAAATTATGTAAAAGGAAAAATAAAATACAATAAAAGTGTGACAAGAAAAAAATCTTGAACGAGAAGAATAAAATATGAAGCAATAGATTAGGATAGCTGATAAAATATAAAAACAGACATATATAAAGAAAAAAAACTTGAAATATATGAAGGAAAAGGCAGGTTATAGGATGTCATATTTAGGTTTATTAAAGTTGTATTGGACGTCTGGATATAGATTTTCTGAACAGAGCTTCTAGTGTTACGGAATTAATGGAAAAAGGAGCAGAAAACGAAACCTGGGCGAAGAGGAGAAGAAGGAAGAGAAAAGGGAAGAAAAAAAGAAAAGGAGGAGGAGAAGGGGAAGAGAAAAAAAGAGAGGGAAAAAGAGAAAAAGCATGAAAGAAGACGAGAGAAAAGAAGGAAGAGAAAAATAGAAGAGAAAAAATGAAACGGAAGAAGAGAAGGAAGATGAGGTAAAAGAAGAGAAAGAAAACAAGGAGGAGGAGGAGAAGAAGAGTTGGTTAGGTTACTGGGTTTCTGGTACTGATGAAAAGCATGGAATAAGTCTTCGGGGTTTGCTGCACTTTAATGGCTCTGCTTCGTGCTCTGGTGGGCGACGTGGCTCTGGGAGGAGGGGGAAGGGAATAGCGGAGGTCGTATGTCCCCTTAGCGATGATGGAGGACAGTAAAGACAGGAGGACAGGAAGGAGGAAAGGGGGATGAACTAACAGTGAGAAAGAGGACAGTTATATGGGTCTATTACTCTCTCTCTCTCTCTCTCTCTCTCGCTCACCGGCCTCCGTGGGTATTAATAGGTAATGGGCGAATCGGTTAACCTTTCGTGGTGATGTGCGCGGCGCTGATTCAGTTATAGGACGGTGAAGGGGGGGAGGGAAGCTTCATTTATCTTCTTCCTCTTCTATTTCCTCTTCTCCATTTTTTACTTTTTCTTTTTCTTCGTTTTTGTATTTTATTTTATTTTATTGTTCGTTTTCTTGTTCTTGTTATTTTTTTCTTTATTTTCCTCTTATTTTCCGCTTCCCTCTTCCCCTCCTCCTCCTCCTCCTCCTCCTCCTCCTCCTCCTCCTCCTCTTTCAAAGATTCTTCATAATTATCATTTCGTTTGTTAGTTTTTTAATTATACAGACTGTTTTTTATTCCTATATTCTCCTTCTTCTCCTCATTATTATTATTATTATTATTATTATTATTATTATTACTCGTATTATTACTCTAAATTACATCATCATCATCATCATCACGGTCTCCTACTTGTTATTGCTCTTTTTTTGTCATTTTCTTGTTATTCTTCCTTCTTCCCATCGCTGAATAAAGCCGGATAAAAATGATTCGCGGGACAGTAAATAAAACGAGTGTGTGTATGTGTGTGTGTGTGTGTGTGTGTGTGTGTTTTAATATGTTGCCATCCACCACCACCACCACTACACCCATCACCACCACGCCACCACCACCACCATCACCACTACAACCTATCGCCGCCACCACCACCCCACTCCCCTTCCCCCCTCCTCCTCCCACCACCAACACCACAACCACCACCACTCACCACCGCCACCCCCCCCCCCCCCCACCACCACCACCACCACTACCATCAGGGCAGGGCGAGGTGCCAAACCCTGATGGATGGAGACGCCGCGGTGTTGAAAGAATGAAGTCAAAATATTAACATTAATATAGAGTGTGTACACGCACCTGCATGCTGGCTTTAATTAAGAGAGAGAGAGAGAGAGAGAGAGAGAGAGAGAGAGAGAGATAATTTTTTAACAAGATAGATGGATGTGTGTGTTTTTCCCATCGTGTGTGTGTGTGTGTGTGTGTTCATCCATTATTCTACCCGGATTACTTAAAAAAAGACATATCAGAGTTTCGTTATGACTAGAAATATTTTAGCTTCGATGTCAAGAAAATATACTGAAGTAGACGACGAAAGAGCTGCATCTTGTCAACTTCTGCTTCTCCTTTGTCATCGTCAAGAGTCTGTTTACATATTAATTTATTTGCATATTTCTGCTGTGTGAGAATTAACCAAGGAAGAAAATAAATAACTCCTACAAACTTCGCCACTCTACGAAATTAATTTAGGAATCTGACGCTCGTTCTTCCATTACACACAAAGGAATAAAATAATATGCTTCAAAACTCGTGTGCCTTGATAACTGCTCCGATTGCATTGTTCGTATATTGTTTGCAGTGTTGCCAGTAAGATTGTTTTCCGGGAAGATCGCAGTTTTACATTCCACTCGAAGCTTTATCGCGTTTCATCAGTCCAGTTCTTTGCCCTTGAGTATGTTCCGCAGGTAAATTCCAGCAAATATACTTACCTGGGTCACCTTTCCTCACCTGCCGTCGGGTTACCTGCGTGTGCGTGGGGTCCGGAATGCAGCGTCGTAAAGGCGATGTATTGCACCTGTCCGTTACGAAAGCCCCGCGATCCGCCCAAAAATCTCCGGCTTTGTTAACTTTTATTTCATTTTGCTCGGCCGTCCCTGTCCCCGCGCCTCTACTAAAGGTTACGGGTGCTGCCGGGCCGTAGTTATTATGCAGGGATGTGCCGCTGTTGAGCCTCAGATTTTTGTATTGAAATAAAAGAAAATATGTCGCGCGGGAGAACTAGAAACAGTGGAAGGAAGGTTATAAGGGCAACCGACCGAGAGTGATGGGATGCTAAGAGTGATATACTGTGTCGACTCTTCCATAGAAACACCAAATCACGTAACACTTCAGCCACGAGAGCAGACAAATAAAGAGGCAACGATAGGTTAGAGAAGCATTATGAAGCACTACTGTATGTTGGATCTGTGCTGTTATGAATGAGAGAACTTATGCGGAAAGAACAGACAGACAAAAGTAGATTCAAGGGCTCAGCAATCCGCGGAATAAAGGGTGTGAGTAACGAGATTGTGGATGCGAAACACTTGCTCAGATGCGGTCAGAAAATACCAGATGTAAGAGCAACAGAACGTTAGGGGAGTATGTAAGATAAGATCCATTAAATATGTAGTGTATCGATAGGGGTTGCTGAGACACTGATGCAGATGAGAGTATAAAATTACAAAGGAAAGTGTGTCTAGAAGTGATACGACAGTGAGAAGATATATGGCGGAATGAAGTTGGCCTGAAGCGAGGTGGTGAAGGGATGCAGTGTTCGGAAACATTGTCGCAGACGAGGGTATAGGAATGTTTAAGAGACTGAGCCGGCACCGTGTATCTGTCTTGCATCCATTATTGCGTGTGTTAACTGGCAACACGTTCGTCATATGGGGACTAAATAATTATATAAAAGTATTACACCATATACTCAGAGCACCTCCTTGTGGGTACATAGCTTAACTTTCAGGCCGAACCAGAGTTAAGTTACTTTCATTTACTTATTCTGTGCATATAAAACCGTATTCAAGGATATTCAAGTCGCCTGCACAGAACACCTATACTCCCCAGGTATCAGGACACCTCTCCTCCCGAAATTGACCTCTTTTTTTGGACACTCCTTTGACCTCTATTCAGGAGCAGTAAGTAGCGGTTCTTTTTTTTTTTATTTTTATTACGCCCTTGAACTGTCTCCTTAGCTGTAAAAAAAAAAAAAAAAAAAAAAAAACTCCCCGATACATGACTTTGCTTCCTACGCTTCCTGTCGGTTAAGATCCCAAGGCATGCACGAAGGATGTTATTGAAGGAAAACTTTGCCGGCGTGACCACGAGAGGAGGCGCGGTAATTACGTGATAAGGATGATGGACAGCGTCTCGGGGGGGGGGGCTCTTGAGGTCCCTGATTGGCCCGCATTGACGAGGGTAGTTAGTAATTAGACCCGCCGCTGATACTGGCATGTCGCGCTTTATCCCGTTATGGAGTTTGCTGAGAGAGAGAGAGAGAGAGAGAGACCTAGTTCCTCTTCATCTTCCTCCTCCTCCTCATCCTCCTCCTCCTCTTCCTCCTCCTCCCTCTTCTTCTTTTCTCCTTTCTCTTCTTGTCTTCTTTTTCTTCTTCGTCCTCCTCCTCCTCCTCCTCCTCTACCTCTTCCTCCTCCCCCTTCTCCTCCTTCTCCTCCTCCTCCTCTTTCTTCTCCTTCTTTTCCTCTTCCTTTTATGATTGAAAATTTGGAACCGCACAGCAAAAGACATCCAATCCATCTTTTATTTTCAGCCTTTTCGATCGAACTCCCTCCCGACGTAGAGATGGGGAATCGAAACCCTTGGGAGGCGTTCTCAGTATCACGCGTTCACATTCGCTTGTACGGGTTCTCTTGTTTTGATATCAGGCAAGAGGGTTAATTTGGCACTGGTTTGGTCGCATTATAATCATCTCTGGTTCATTGTAGAGGTTTCTCAGCCGCGCGCATCCCAACTCTCGTAAGGTACAGATTTGCGTTGTGTTCTTCACGGTGGAGATTGAATAGACTATGGCGTTTTTGTTCTCTAATTAGTTTTCCCTTTCCCTTTTTCCCTTTCCCCTTTCCCTTTATGGGCCTCTTAGCTGTTCATTCGCATTTTTCACTCACCCAGTATACAGGTTTCTATTTTTTTTTTTTTTTTTTTTTTTTACGTAGGCGTTTCAATGGGTTAAGGCTTAATTGTCATCTAATTAGTTTTACTTTGTACGTTCTCTTAGCGGTACATTCGCATAATCACTGTTTTTTTATGTAGGAAATTCAGTAGTCATTGGTGTTGTTTTTGGTTATCTGATTCTTTTTTGTTGTTGTTTGTATTATAACTTGTGATCTCTTTCCTACATTTTAGAGACCATTTTCGTTTTTTTTTTCATTCTAATTAGGTTCAAGGTTTAGAGGATGAAAGATTTACCTACCCCCCACCAATCCTTTGAAGGGAATCGATGGACCCGATCAGACATCTGGTTGAGCTCATACGTACTTTTCGTTCCCATACCGATAGGATTTCAATTATAGCTACTTTGGATGTTCTCATATTTCTTCATTCTATATTACGCTTAAACTATGACATATGGGTTATTTGTTTCTCCAAGTTATCTCCCCATGGACACTGGTTTCTTGGTCTTCAATCCAAGTGGAAAAATAAGTGATAAAATAGACAACCTCGCACCGGGCGTGATTCAAGGCGGCAGCTGGTCCCTTATCCGCTCGTCAGGAGGAATTAAAAACACCGCTGATGAGGGGGATAAATCAGGAGAGAGAGAGAGAGAGAGAGAGAGAGAGAGAGAGAGAGAGAGAGAGAGAGAGAGAGAGAGAGAGAGAGAGAGAGAGAGAGAGAGAGAGAGATGGATGCAGGCGAAAAGTGGCGTCTTTGATCCCTTTTTAAAGTGTTTATGTCTCCGTGACGAGGAAAGGAATGCTCGCAAAAAAAGGGAATTCTTATATGTCCCTTTCCTCCTCTTTCCTCGCCTTTCCTCCATGCTGCCTCCGTTCTCCTTCTTCCCTCCCTCCCTTGACCTCCTTCCTTCTCATCCTCCCTGCCATTTTCACCTCCTTCCTTTCTCCTTTCCCTTTACTTTTTGCACCCTTCTTGCATCTCTCTTTTCCTCTTTCAATCCTTCCCCTCATTATCCTTCTCACACTCCTTCCCTCTCCCTCTTTCGATCCCTCCCATCACCATCGTTCTCACCCTCCTTCCCTCCTTGCCATCTATCCATCCTTCCTCACCTCCCCTTCCTTCCTCTCTTCCTCCTGTCTTCCTTCCTCTTTTCTTACCCATGAAAACTCTCACTTCCTCCGTCTCTCCTTCCATCCCTCTTTTCCCCCTCTCCCCCTTCCTTCTTCACCCCGATCTCTCCTCCTGTCCCTTCTCCCTCCTTCCTTCCCTCCTTTTTTCCCCCACATTCTCCCTCCTCTTACCCCTTCCCACCCTCTCTCCCTCCCTCCCTCATATGCCCTTTTTCCCTTACCATTCGTCACCCCTTTGTACCCTCACCCCCCCCCCCCTCAAAGCAGCGCCCCGGAAGCACAGATTTATGGCTCGGCAGTGATACCAGCTCGCCGCGCAAACACTTCCGCTCAGATTTACGAGGCGCGATAAAAATTAAGTCATAAAAAGGAAAATAACGACATCAGCCACGGAGGATTAAGTTTTCCGGCGATGGCAACGTGGCGGCGGTGGCAATAATGGCGGTATTAATGATGGCAACGATAGCGATATCCACGGTGATGATAACTAGCAGGGCAGTTGTTTGGTGGTCATTCTGTTGCTTTGATTGACCAGGTGTTATTAGTTCCACGTCTGTTTTATTTATTTTTTTTACAGTAAATGAAGCAGCTCAAGGGCAAAAAAAAATAAAAATGAAAAAAGAGCCCTGACTGACTGACTGACTAACTGACTGACTGACTAACTTAGAGTGAATGACGGACAGACAAAGCAAGAGAGAGAGAGAGAGAGAGAGAGAGAGAGAGAGAGAGAGAGAGAGAGAGAGAGAGAGAGAGAGAGAGAGAGAGAGAGAACGTTATACAGAATCTTCCATTTTTTATTTCTCTTGATTGTCATTTTTTCTTGTGTTAGTTAAGTTAGAAACATTAAAAATAAGCTCACTTTGCATATCCTCTTCTCTGCTCTTCTCTTTATTTCTCTCATGTCCTCCGCTCACATGTTTTTTTTTTCTCTCTCGTCTTCATTATATTCTTTCCTCCTGCTCCTCCTCCTCCCTTTGTTTTCTCTCCTCTTTGCTTCTCCAATTTCAGTCTATGTTCTTTTTCTCTTCTCAGTTTTCTCCTCATGACCTCCTCTTCTCCTCTTACTTGTTTTCTTCTCGTGTTCTCTCTTTCCATTCCCGCTTTCTTCTCTCCTTTTTTTGTCTCATATTTTTTTTCTGATTCCCTTTTTCTATTTTAACCATTACTCGATGTGTATGGGGGAAGGTCTTGGAGGAGAAGGAGGAGGAGGAGGAGGAGGAGGCAAAGTTCAATTTAGTATATACGTTTTTAGGGAAAGTAAAGGGAGGTAGAAAAAGGTAGAGAGAGAGAGAAAGAGAGAGAAGTGTGGGGAGGAAGGGGATAGATAAGGAGGAGGAGGAGAAGGAAGAAGAGGAAGAGGAGGAGGGAGGGGGGGAAGAGATACGCCCCGAAATTGATGGATGAAAGTGAAATGCATAAAAAATAATGAAAACTTTAGAGTAACTTTTTCCGAGCCCTCCAGTTATTGTCTTTGTTGTTGTTGTTGTTGTTGTTGTTGTTGTTGTTGTTGCTCTTGTTGCTGCTGCTACTCGAATATTTGCTCTGAGTGGCAAATACTTGTTATGAGAAAAAAAAATACATTAACATCAAAAAGTCTGCAAATGACAACTTAAAAAAAAAGAACATAAATAAATACTAGATGCAGAAGTGCTCTCATTTGTTCTCTTTCTTTTTTTTTCTTTTTATGTCTGTCTGTTAGTGTCAGAATCCAGCGCTCAGCAACAGAAAAATAACAATCAAGAGAGAAAAAAAAAAAAAGACTATAAGAATTTGACAAGGCCTGGAGTAGGATGTTGGGAGGTGAAGGGAAGTGACGGACAGGTGAAGCAGAAGGGGAGAAGGGGGAAGACAGGTAGTGGGGAGGAGGGGAAAGGGGAGAAGTACAGGAAGTGGGGAGGGGAGGACAGAGTGAGAGACAGGTAGAGGGGAGGAAAGGAAAAAGGGGGAAAGACAGGTAATGGAAAGAGGGTGGAAGAGGAACAGGTGGTGGAGAGGAGTATTAAGGGGTAAAACAGGTAGTGGGAAAGGGGAGAAAGAGGGAACATACAGGTAATGGAAAGGGAGTGAATGGGAAAGACAGGTAGGATGAAGGGTTAGAAAGTTGGTAAACAGGTAGTGGGCAAGGGGTTATAACAGGAAGAGGGGAATGGTAGAAAGAAGTGAGGAGGGAAAGGAGAAAAAGAAGACAGTGAGAATGGGAGGAGGGGAGGAGAAAAAAGAAAGGGAAGGAATGGGAGAGGTATAGGGGTAAGAGAGGAAGAGGAAGAATAAGGACAAAAATTTAAGAGGAAAAATGCTTAGTGCTACAAGGGAAGAGGGAAATGGTAAAAAAATAAGAGGAATATTGAGTGGAGAGTTTTGAGTAAGAATGAAGGTAGGAAATGAAGACGACGGAGAGAAATGGGGAACAGAAAGGGAAAAAAGTCTTATTAGCTTTGTTTTATTGATTTCTCGTTGACATTTTATTATTTTTTATTAATTTAGGCTTAAAATAACCTTAAAATAGAGTAAATAAGTTAGATATATGTGTTCTACGGTGCGGTACTTTCTCATCTAGGTAAAGGAAAGCCAATGACATAAAATAAGTAAGACGGAAATGTAGTTAAGGGAAGACAAGAAGAAAGAAATTGAAAAAAAGGAGTAACAGAAGAGAAAGTGAAGTGTTTAGGAGGCGAATGTGAAAGAGCAATGATGTAACCTGTAAGGAGAAACAGGGGAAGGTTTGAGATGAAAAAATAATAACATGGATATAATAAAAATAGCATAGGAAAAGACGAGGAGAATGAAATACAAGAAAGAGATGAAAGAAGAGAAGGTAAATAAAGTGTTTGGGAATGTGAAAGAGCAATGTTGTAATGAAGAAGAGATCAAGGTTTAGTATGAAAATAAAAATGTTAATGGCAAACGATGAGAAAGAAATACAAGATAGAAGTGAATGAAGAGGAAGTGAAGAAATATAAAAGAGAAAAGTTGGAAATAAATGTAGAAAGATAAGATAAAGAGGTTTCTATGCACCAGGAAGAGTTTGGTTGAAAAAATAGTTATAAAAGAAGATAAACTAAAGAAGATGCTTGAAAGAAAAGGAAAGGGAAGGGAAATGATGAGCCTTGAGGAAATGAATGTAGGAAAAAGGGAAGATAAATATAAGCGCCTTCTCCCCTTCCCTCATTAAGCTAATTAATCATTTATATTAATTTCTGCCAACCCTTCTCCTCCTCCTCCTCCTCCTCCTTCTCCTCCTCCCCCTCCACCAATTTTTTTCCCTCCTGCTCCTCCTCTTTTCTCCTCCTCTTCCTCCACCTCCACCAACAACTTTTTTCCTCCTCTTCCTCCTCCACCACCACAACTTTTTTTTCCCTCCTGCTCCTCCTCCTCCGTTTCCTCCACTTTTTCCTCCTCCTCTTCCTCCTCCTCCTCCACCAACAACTTTTTTTCCTCCTCTTTCTCCTCCTCCACGAACAACTTTTTTTCCACCTCTTCCTCCTCCCCCTCCTCCTCTTCCTCCTCCTCCTCTTCCTTCTCCTTTTTTCATCCACCTCCTCCTCCTCCTCCTCCTCTTCCTTCTGCTTTTTCCATTCCCCTTCCTCTTCCTTTTTTTCGCCAACATCTTTATTTACCTCCTCCTCCTCCTCCTCCTCCTCCTCCTCCTCTTCACCACCACCACCACCACCACCACCCCCGCTGCATCCCATCTCCGGCTCTTGCCTCTGTTCCCCTTCGAAGCCTTTCAAACCTTCACGCCGACCCCTGCTCTTGACCCTTGACCCGTGAAAAGGTCACAGACGCGGAAACAAATGAAAAGCTCCCGACTGGCCGTCTGTTTGTCTGTCTGTTTGACGGGCTGAGCGTGTCCGTACATGTCCGTACTCGCGTGTACATGTAGATTTTCCCTTTTTTTCATTTTGGGAAAGGGAAATATAAAAATGGAGGAATAAAAGTTTTGGCGTGTGAGTAAGGATTGGAGGCTTTTTTTTGCTGTTGTTGTGTTTGTTGTTGTTGGCGGTGTGTGTGTGTGTGTGTGTGTGTGTGTGTGTGTGTGTGTGTGTGTGTGTGTGTGTGTGTATTTGTTTGTGCGCCTATGTGAGAAAGAAGGTAGAAAAGAAAGGAAGAATGAAAAATAAAGAAAGAAAGAAAAACAAGAAAAGGAAACAATAAAAAAATAAGTACAATAACAAGTTTCATCATTCTTTATCACTTAACTCCGTCCTTACTTCGTCCCGTCACAAGCTGCCTCCACTCGGCTCAGGTTGATGTTCATTGTACGATCGAAGAGGAGGCATGCAAGTCTTCGCGCTCCACTCTCGCGCCTACGATGTCATAGTTAATAGTTCGCTATGGAGACTCGTTGTTTTGTCTCGTATTTGTGAGGGAAATTATTGCAACATTTGAACTTTTAATGTATGTTTTCTTTCCTCACCCCAGTTTTTTTTTTCTATTTTCTATTAATTTCTCAGTCTTGTTTTCTTTCCATTCCCCCGCTTCATATTTTGTCTCCTCCTCCTCCTCCTCCTCCTCTCCTCTCCTCTCCTCTCCTCTCTCTCTCTCTCTCTCTCTCTCTCTCTCTCTCTCTCTCTCTCTCTCTCTCTCTCTCTCTCTCTCTCTCTCTCTCTCTCTCTCTCTCTCTCTCTCTCTCTCTCTCTCTCTCTCTCTCTCTCTCTCTCTAAGAATATTTTTGTCTACATCGTTGTTGTCAATATATAACGAAATTTTCACCCTTTTTCTATATTCAGACGCGTCATCTGAGAGGCGGTTCTTTTCTTTGATCACTTTGATGTAACTCTTTTCGTCGTGTTTTGATCTCGTAACTATTTTTAGCGCATTTTTATTACTCGAGTTTTATTTTTATATCCATGAGTCTGTGCTGGTGAAAGATTATAAGGGGTTTTAGGTAAGGTAAGAAATATGAGAAAAGTTCGACACGTACACACACACACACACACACACACACACACACACACACACACACACACACACACACTCGGTTGCTCACTTCTCTCCTTCCTCTCACCAATAGCACTTCGCTCCGGGGCCTCACTTCACTTCCATGTCACTTCTTTTCTTTATAATGTTCTCTTTGTCCACTCTTTGAAACTGAAGACTTTGCTTTGTTTATTTGCTGCTTTTATCCTCTTGCACCTCCTCCTCCTTCTAGTCTTCCTCCTCCCCACTCCTCCTCCTCCTCCTCCTCCTCCTCCTCCTCCTCCTACGTCCCATCATCCTTTTACAGGTTCTCTTGCAACACCTCCTCTTGCTTCTCCTCCTCCTCCTCATCATCATCATCATCATCATCTTTCTTTTCTCTTTCTACGTTACTGTTTATTTTTCTCCTAAGAATCATCCTTCTCATTACGTTCTCCCGTACTCTTTCTGTTGTTACTCATTTCTTTGCCTTTTTTCTACAAATTTTCTTATTCCTCTCAATCATTATCATCATCAACTATTCGTATTCCTCTATCATCATAATATTCTTCGTCTTGCTCATCGTCCTCGTCTTCTCCCAATACTATTACAAATTCTTCCTCGTGTCGTAGTTAGAAGCGAGAGCAGAAGTATAAATAGTAGTAGCAATAGAAGTAGTAGAAGTAGTAACATTAATAGTTCCTGTAATAATAGCAGGGGCAGGATTGGAGGTTTTGGTAGACTGATCTGTGAGGGTGGCAAAATGGATACTCCGATCATAATCTCTTTCCATCAGGGTGAGAAAATGGGTACAGAAGGTGAAGGAAGAAGTAGGAAAACGCCTAAGAAATGTGTCTCAAGGTCTTAACGCAGTTGCCAGGCTCATTGTTGGTAGTGTGTTTGTGTGTGTGTGTGGGGTGTGTGAGAGAGAGAGAGAGAGAGAGAGAGAGAGAGAGAGAGAGAGAGAGAGAGAGAGAGAGAGAGAGAGAGAGAGAGAGAGAGAGAGAGAGAGAGAGAGAGAGAGAGAGAGAGAGAGAGAGAGAGAGAGAGAGATGGTGATGATGGTGGTGTTGGGGGGAGAGGAAGTACCTTAGAGTACATTGGAGTACATTAAAGCGATTTTCTTTTTCTTTTTTCTTTTTTTATCGTGTGTACTCCACGAAGATTATATTTTTGGTGTGCCTATTTTCTCTCCTCCGGGATGGATATTAAAGGAGGAGGAGGAAGAGGAGGAAACATGGAAACATGGAAATGCAGGCAACAGAAAGCCTATTGGCTCATTATGAGGTTGCCCGCTTTGGTGATTTAATCTGGTTGACAGCCACTTGGGGCCTGGGGAGCAGATGAAAGCACCTCGACATTGAGGAGCAGATGAAAAGCATCACGATACTGAGGAGCAGATGAAAGCACCCCAATATTTAGTTTACTCCCGACGTAGCGAAGTGACGCTCGATTCTATATTTGAAGGAGTTGATAGCATTCGGATTTACTACTTCTGAAGGAAGATTGTTCCAGTGACGGATGACTCGGTTTGAAAAGAAACTCCTTCCGATGTCTGTGTTACATCGACTAGACTGAATGGGTAAACCGTTATTTCTAGTTCTTAGGTTGGTTTGCAGTTCAAAGAATTTGGAGTAATCGACGTTATTGAATTTTTTCAGACACTTGAAGACTTGAATCATATCCCCTCGTAGGCGTCTTTTCTCCAATGTAAAGAGATTGAGTCGCTTGAGTCGTTCCTCGTAATTACTCCTCCTCCTTTCTTGTGCATTCGATTTTTTTGGAAGCTTTCGTACCCGGGAAATGACAATTCAGATACTAGATGTGCAGAGTTGGCCCAAGTCTCTGTGATAGCTACCACATCTGGTTTCTCAGTTGCAATATACGCCCTAATTTCGTCCTTTTTGGGTAATAGACTGCGTGCATTTGTGTACAAAATGGAGATGTGACTCCTGGTTTGGCCGCGTCGTGTTGTATGAGTTCGCTTGCCGGAGGCGTCGTTGGTTACACAGTTTCTTGCAAGCCGCATCGACGCTACGGTTCGGTTGATCAAGGGTTGCCTTTGCCTTGCCCTCGCCTGCAGATTTTGAATAGCTTTTCGAGAAGCTTTCAACTGCCTCGTTCAGGAGCCTTCCAAGCCGCGCCGAACCAACCTCATTCAGGTAGAGTCCGTCCTCCCAAAACAAATCTGGGCGCTGGTTGAAGTGATGCCATGCGTTCGTGAACCCTACGCCTTCATCGTTACATAACTGCTTTAGACTAGTGTTGACGCCGTACGCTTTACTGTTGTTGTATCCGGCGAACGTATTGACTCTCGGTAGAATCCCAGAGACGATGATGTGAGGGGACTTAGTCTTGTATTTCCGAATGACTTGACGGTATTTTGATAATAGGTCCTGAGATTGAGTTCACTGAAGGTCGTTGGTTCCCGCATGGATCAGATACACTGTGTCGTCCTTGGCATTTACTGAAACTGCATCGACAGGTGATTCAATATCGTCCAGTTTTGCTCCGGGGATACAAAAACGCTGCCGTGTCAATGTATTCCGACCGCAAAACTCCGTAAGTTGGCCTCTCACCACACTATCGCCAACTAAGTTGACTCTAGTAGTCAGTTTGCCCATGCCAGGAAATAGCGTCTGGTTCGTACAAGTGACAGCTGGGAGAATGGTCTTGTGATTTCTTTTGGAAGGGCGCGAGGTACAAGAGGGAGCGCGGGCGAAGGTGGGTTTGGAAGTGGTGGTAGTGACAGTGGTGGGTGGTTGGGGAAGGGTGGAGGGTGAGGTGTGGATGGAGGGAGATGTGGTATCAGAAGTGGAGGAGGAGGAGGAGGTTGAGTTCGTGTTGGAGGTGGAAGGGGAGGATGGAGTGGTGATGAGGATAGGAGGAGGAGGAGGAGGTTAGGTTAGGTTACTGCAATTACATAAAAAGCAACACATTCCTTGGTGAGATTTAAGGAGAAGGAGGAGGAGGAGGAAGAGGAGGAGGAAGAGGAAGAGGAAGACGAGGAGGAAGAAGGAGGAGGATCTTTTATCAAACTAAGTTACCTTCATTTATCTCTCACTTCAATCAACTCTCTCTCTCTCTCTCTCTCTCTCTCTCTCTCTCTCTCTCTCTCTCTCTCGCCATCCTTAATAAGTCGGGAAACACTGCCAGGAGGAGGGAGAGGAGGACACACTCTCTTTTTCCTGCTGCCTTCCTTGCTGTCCGGCTCTCAGCTCACTTTCGCTTTCCTTCGTTGTCTCTCACTTCCGCACTTATTTACATTCAGACGTACTTAAATTATCATCACGACGATGCGAATTGAAGTTGTTCTGGCACTGGTGTGGTGGGCCCTGGCCACCAGTTTGCTCCTGGCGATCACCGGGTTTGGCCCCACAACCCCGCCCGCCGAAGAACTGCCCGCCGCCGCGCCTGGGGAGGGAGGACCCCCGGCGGGACAGCTTGGGGCCCACAAGGCCTGGGTGACTGCCGGTCTGCTGGCCGAACAAGAGCAGAGTCAGCAGGCCATGCAGGACCTATCCAGACAAAACGCCCTTCTGTCCGTCCTCCTGCTTCAGGCCACAGATGAAGCCACTGTCCTGCACAGGGCGGTGCTGGCTCAACAAACGGCTTGGAGAGACAAAGAACAGCAAAGGTCAGCGCTGCAGGAAGAAAACAGCGGGATGCTCAATGACCTGTACTTATCGCGACGCGAAAATAACGTAATGCTCAGCGACCTGTATAAGGCAGGGAAAATAATTCACAGGCTGCGAAAAGTCATGTCCATGTTCCGGGAAGAAAACAACGGCCTGCTCAGTGACCTGTCTAACGCTAGGAAAGAAACTGACAGGCTACAAGAAGTCGTGTCCTTCTCCAGGGAAGAAAATAATGGTCTGGTGAAAGCGCTGATCACCTGCCGGGACAACAATAACGACCTTGTGAAAGCGCGAGCCATCTCCAACGATGAAAAATCCAACCTTCTCAAAGCGCTGGACATTTCCAAGGCTGAAAACAACGACCTTGTGAAAGCGCTGGACATTTCCAAAGCTGAAAACAACGACCTTGTGAAAGCGCTGGACATTTCCAAGGCTGAAAACAACGACCTTGTGAAAGCGCTGGACATTTCCAAAGCTGAAAATAACGACCTTGAGAAAGCGCTGGACATTTTCAAGGCTGAAAACAACGACCTTGTGAAAGCGCTGGACATTTCCAAGGCTGAAAACAACGACCTTGTGAAAGCGCTGGACATTTCCAAAGCTGAAAATAACGACCTTGAGAAAGCGCTGGACATTTTCAAGGCTGAAAACAACGACCTTGTGAAAGCGCTGGACATTTCCAAGGCTGAAAATGACGACATTGTCAAAGCGCTGGACATTTCCAAGGCTGAAAACAACGACCTTGTGAAAGCGCTGGACATTTCCAAGGCTGAAAATAACAACCTTGTGAAAGCGCTGGACATTTCTAAGGCTGAAAACAACGACCTTGTGAAAGCGCTGGACATTTCCAAGGCTGAAAATGACGACATTGTCAAAGCGCTGGATATTTCCAAGGCTGAAAACAACGACCTTGTGAAAGCGCTGGACATTTCAAAGGCTGAAAATAACGACCTTGTGAAAGCGCTGGACATTTCCAAGGAAGAAAATAACGACATTGTCAAAGCGCTGGACATTTCCAAGGCTGAAAATAACGACCTTGTGAAAGCGCTGGACATTTCCAAGGCTGAAAATAACGACCTTGTGAAAGCGCTGGACATTTCCAAGGAAGAAAATAACGACATTGTCAAAGCGCTGGACATTTCCAAGGCTGAAAATAACGACCTTGTGAAAGCGCTGGACATTTCCAAGGCTGAAAATATTGACCTTGTGAAAGCGCTGGACATTTCCAAGGAAGAAAATAACGACATTGTCAAAGCGCTGGACATTTCCAAGGCTGAAAACAACGACCTTGTGAAAGCGCTGGACATTTCAAAGGCTGAAAATAACGACCTTGTGAAAGCGCTGGACATTTCCAAGGCTGAAAATAACGACCTTGTGAAAGCGCTGGACATTTCCAAGGAAGAAAATAACGACATTGTCAAAGCGCTGGACATTTCCAAGGCTGAAAATAACGACCTTGTGAAAGCGCTGGACATTTCCAAGGAAGAAAATAACGACATTGTCAAAGCGCTGGACATTTCCAAGGCTGAAAACAACGACCTTGTGAAAGCGCTGGACATTTCCAAGGCTGAAAACAACGACCTTGTGAAAGCGCTGGACATTTTCAAGGGAGAAAATAACGACATTGTCAAAGCGCTGGACATTTCCAAGGCTGAAAGCAACGACCTTGTGAAAGCGCTGGACATGTCCAAGGAAGAAAATAACGACTTTGTCAAAGCGCTGGACATGTCCAAGGAAGAAAATGACGACTTTGTCAAAGCGCTGGACATCTCCATGAAAGAAAATGACGACTTTGTCAAAGCGCTGGACATGTTCAAAGCGCTGGACATGTCCAAGGAAGAAAATGACGACTTTGTCAAAGCGCTGGACATCTCCATGGATGAAATTAACGACCTTGTAAGAGAGCTGGCCCTCTCCATGGAAGAAAATGACGACTTTGTCAAAGCGCTGGACATGTCCAAGGATGATGATGACGACTTTGTCAAAGCGCTGGCCGTCTCCATGGATGAAATTAACGACCTTGTAAGAGAGCTGGCCCTCTCCATGGAAGAAAATGACGACTTTGTCAAAGCGCTGGCCCTCTCCAAAGCAGAAAATGACGACCTTATCAAAGCGCTGGACATCTTCATGGAAGAAAATAACGACATTGTCAAAGCGCTAGACATCATGGAAGAAAATAACGACCTTGTCAAAGAGCTGGCCATCCCCAACGTTGAAAATGGAGGACATGCCGCCCATGAATCTGCTCTTGTCGTCTCCGAGGAAGTCGGTCCTGCAGATGACGAGCCCAATCTTCCAACGTCACTCGTTCCCGCCGAGGAGGCCAAGGATACAGACGACTTGGATTACAGTGTTGAGCTCGTTCCTGCTGACGGAATCCATGACACTGACGAGGACACTCTACAATAATGACCACGATATGCTCCACTGACCTCGTTCCTGCTGACGGAATCCATGACACTGACGAGGACAATCTACAATAATGACCATGATATGCTCCAATGACCTCGTTCCTGTTGAGGAATCCACACTGACGGACACTCCCCATCCTTCCCACGATATGCTCCCCTGACCTCGTTCCTGTTGAGGAAGCCACCCTCCCCTCCCCCTCCTTTCCCCCCGACGTAACTCCCCTATCGTCGGCCTCCCCATCCTCATCCTTTCCCTTCCCATCCTTCCCCCCGACGTAACTCCCCTATCGTCGGCCTCCCCATCCTCATCCTTCCCTCTCCCCATCCTTTCCCCCCGGCGTAGCTCCCCTATCGTCGACCCCCCACCCACCCCCCAGGCTAACTCAACCCTGGCAAGTTCTCTCGGTCACCGGCGGTTCTCCGGGCCAAAGCTCTGGTACAATTTCTCTTCGAGCCCGGAGCATCTTGCACCAAACCGCCCTGTATTTCTCACGTTTCTTAAAACCTTTCTATCTATCAGTAAAGTTATCCTAAAGGTACTATAGTATTTCCATTTGAAACTGGCCGGTGAGGTGTAGGCCTATGCGGGTCAGCCCCGCCCCACATATCTGCCACACACTCTCAAGACTTCTCGCTTCCTCTGATATGTCAGCTACTTAATACCTTTAAATGAATTTAATTAAATGATTGGATAATCTAATAAGGTCATAGTGTTGAGACTGTTTCGTTTTTAGGATAATAACAAAGATTTTGTATATATACCGCGACACTGGACAACGTTGGAATACAACGTTGTCCAGTGTCGCGGTATTTATACAAAATGGAAATACTATAGTATGTGTGTGTGTGTGTGTGGGCGTTATGCGGTACTGAATAGCCTACACGTGCCGTGCGCGTTCCAATATCAGAGACTCTGATCTCGACTGTTTGTCCTTCACTGGATACGGACAGGTCATTGAGCAGGCCAGTATTCTGGTGCCTGGATACGGACAGGTCATTGAGCAGGCCAGTATTCTGGTGCCTGGATACGGACAGGTCATTGAGCAGGCCAGTATTCTGGTGTCTGGATACGGACAGGTCATTGAGCAGGCCAGTATTCCGGTGCCAGGATACGGACAGGTCACTGAGCAGGAGGAGAAGGAGGAAGAGGAGGAGGAGGAGGAGGGAGCAAAGACAGCGGTAAACAGGGATTTGTCGTAAACATCTCTCTCTCTCTCTCTCTCTCTCTCTCTCTCTCTCTCTCTCTCTCTCTCTCTCTCTCTCTCTCTCTCTCTCTCTCTCTCTCTCTCTCTCTCTCTCTCTCTCTCTCTCTCTCTCTCTCTCTCTCTCTCTCTCTCTCTCTCTCTCTCTCTCTCTCTCTCTCTCTCTCTCTCTCTCTCTCTCTCTCTCTCTCTCTCTCACTTGGAGAAAGAGGACGAAGAAGAGAAAGAAAGGAAAGGAAATCCCATGAGGAGGAGAAGGAGAAGGAAAAAGACGATGACGATGACGAGAGGAAGGAAGAGGAGGAGGAGGAGGAGGAGGACGAGGAAAGAGAGAGAGGAAGAAATCTGATGAGGAGGAGGAAGGAGGAAAGGAAAAGGAGGAAGACGGAGAGAAGACGAGAAGAAGAAGAAAAAAAGAGAGAGAGAGAGAGAGAGAAAAAAAAAGGGAGGAGGAGAGGAGAAGGAGGAGGAGGAGGAGGAGGAGAAATACATGAAACCGTCCTTTGTGATTTCATCGTAACAAAAAGAGAGAGAGAGAGAGAGAGAGAGAGAGAGAGAGAGAGAGAGAGAGAGAGAGAGAGAGAGAGAGAGAGAGAGAGAGAGAGAGAGAGAGAGAGAGAGATGTTTACCCTTCATTATCTGTTCCTAAGAATATCGTGTTTACATAACCAACACAGACTCAGCTTCTTTCACTCCTCTCTATGGAATCCGCCGCTGCTTAGATACGTCTGTGTAATATAAATATGAATATAAACGTGTGTGTGTGTGTGTGTGTGTGTGTGTGTGTGTGTGTGTGTGTGTGTGTGTGTGTCCTCTAGGGTGAGTCAGAGGGCAGGGTCGGGCTAAATTATAATGACTTCCTTCAATCTATATCTAAACACGAAGCACAGTTGTCACTCTTTCTGGAATGAGGGAGAGAGCGAGGGAGGGAGCGAGAGCGGGAAAGGGGGAGGGAGGGATAGAGTGAGGGAGGGAGAGAGCAAGGGAGGGAAAGGAGGAGTTAGGGATAGAGTGAGGGAGGGAAAGGAGGAGGTAGAGGATAGAGTGAGGGAGGGAAAGGAGAGAGCGAGGGAGGGAAAGGAGGAGGGAGGGAGAGAGCAAGGAAGGGAAAGGAGGAGGTAGGAATAGAGCGAGGGAGAGAAAGTGTAGGGAGGGAGGGAGAGTGTCGTCGTGGAGCATCTGGGAAAGCAACGCGTCTGTAACAGGTGGACTAAGTTTTCACCCCAATCATCCACTTTAGTCATCCTCCTCATCATGACCTCATCAGCGCTTTTTTTCTTGTTGTTGTTGTTGGCATTTTTTTTTTTTGTGTGTGTGTGTGTTTGTGTTGTTCTTCTTTCCTAACGTCCTTTTTTCAACGTCCTTTACTGGCCCTTATACCGTCATGCCAAACCTTACCTGTCGCTATACGCGTTTCAACCAATAACGAAAGTAACACACCAGAATTTCATCAACATTCATCAACACTTTACGTAAGAGATAGATGGCAGCTCGTGCTCATTTCAACTAATAACGAACGTAATACACCTGCGTTTCGTCAACACCTTACGTTATAGATTAATAATGCCGCATATAGAGTGACAACAGATCGTTATGCAAACCTATTAAGTGTTGCTAAATCCATATCCAGAGCTAACAATTTTAATACACCTTTCATGCCTCAGTACTTTGCGTGAAGAATTAAAATATATATTCGCACTAGTCCGCATGTCGTCCCCTGGGTTGTGCCGTTCATTCAGCCTCCACACTGGTCGCTGCCTCGCGCGCCACGCAGCCCTCAAGTGTCGCTGAGGGCGTGCCTGCACCAGATAAACATAAACCATTAATCTGTCAGCGTCAGGTCGGCGATAAAAAAATAGCGTTCACTCAGCGGCCAGACATCGCCATGCAGGGCTGACGTCGCCCAATGCACCCCGCCGGCACATAGCGTAATGCACCTTTAACACGTCGATGCCCCACGTAAAGAATAAAATAAAGACCAATGTCGCCGTCTGTGGCACGAGGATCCGCGGCCAGCAAGACGCGGGGTGGTGACGGCCGATGTCGAGTCGTCAGACGGAGCAATTACGTTTATTTTCAGTGCTTCGCAAAGATCGAGGTCGTGTGATGATATACGAGGCGTCTGGCCGCTAACCCCCCGCCGAGGAGAGAGGGAGAGAGGGAGAGCTCGGCAGGGGAGTAAAGGGATGGGGAGGTAGGGGTGTGTCTGTGTGCTGAATGTCTTGGTGGTGGAGATGAGGGCTTGTAGGGGGAAGGGGAAGGGGGGAGGAGGGGGAACAGGTGCAGCACTCCCCTTCCCTTTCCTCTCCCCTCCCCTTCCTCACCCGTCCCCTTCCTCTCCCGTCCCCTTCCTCTCCCTTTCCCTTCCTCTTCCTTTCCTCCCCATCTTCCCTCCCTTCATACCAAGACACCTACCTACTCCCCACTGCCTTGCTCCCCCGACTCTCCCTCGCCATCCCCCCTCCCCCCCCCTCCACACCGGCAGCGATCCATCACATTCGGTGCCAAGTGCCTCAGCCCCCCCGCCCCCCCCCTGCCACACCTTCACGTCGCCTCTCCAAGCACCTTCATCATCGTAATATTTTTCCTCCCCCAAGACATTGATTTTTCTCTCCTCTCGTTGGTATTTGCCTCGCCGCTAACTCCCGCGCCGAAAATACTCCTAAACATTAACTTGGCCACGACTGGTTTCGGAGAGATGGAAGTGTGGGGAGGGATGGGGAGAGAGAGAGGTGGGAAGCCAACGTCCTGCCCTCGGTAACTAACACGATCGACAAATGACGGTCAAGTAAATCCAAAAATGGACTCTGCTCAGATTTCTACGTCAGTCAGCGTGGACATTCAATTACTGCCTCGCCCTGTCCACGCCGCGGTAACAAGCCTGTCCGTCAGCCACTAAATGTTTTGCTCAGGTCGTCGTCACTCGCGTCTTGTCCTTTGCCGTGGTAAGAAATGCGGCTGTCCTTGGTAGCAGCCTCCTCGCTTTGTTTTGCTGAGTCAGCCGCGACAGGACCCGGAACAAGACGGAGTGTGGGAGGCCGCCGCAATGACAGGCCGCGGAGGCTCCTGCGACGAAGGAAGGCTGGAGAGAAATGTTCGCTTTGGATTGCTTGCGTGGGGTTGCTGAATCGTGTTGCGTCTCGCCGGGAGCTGGAGAAGAAAGGCGTGTGAGGTGTTGAGGGGCATGATGGACGGGCGGTGGTGGTGAGGCCCCCTGCCGGAGTGTGAGGAAGAGGAGGAGAGGAAGCAGGGGTACAGGGGGGGGGGAGGAAGGGGAGAGAGTAAAGCACTGAACCTTCCCAGCGCGCCACTGCCATCCCTCAGCCCACAACCCGGTGCTGATGGATGGCAGAAGAGGATGCACGGGGTCACGGGGGATAGTAAAGCACAGAACCTTCCCAGCGCTCCACTGTGCCATCCCTCAGCCCACAACCCGGTGCTGATGGATGGCTGATTAACGCCGTGTCGTGGCATCCTGGCGGAGCGGCTTGGTTTTTGCCGTGCCGTGCCTCGGGCGGCCTAATTTAGGAGCCGTCGCAGACCTGTTGTGTGTGAAATATCATGGCGAAGGGAATGAGGGACGAGTGAGAGTTAGTCACCTGCGCCGAGACGTCACCTGCAGGCCTCATGAGGGGAGTGTGCGCGGCATCATTCACCTTGGCGGCGGTCATTACGACACTCCGTCGCCAGGGCATATCGCCGCCTGTCATTGGTGCATCTCGACGCCGCGCCACGCACCACGCTGGCACGCCGCGCTCCGCTGGCCGAGGTGCGCCATCACTTTTAATGCATGCAGGGATGTCGTCTTTCGCCCGCCATGTATCAGGGAGTGCCACGTCCTACATAAAAACCACGAAGTTGCAGCCTTGTACACCAAAGCAACCCATTCCCTCCCCCCCTCACCCCCCGCGCGGCAGCCGGAATTAATTTGATGTTGCTTTTTTGCATTTACGGATTTTTTCGCTGCCTTGATGTGTGGTCCTGAGGGGAGAGGTTTTGCCGGTGTGCAGCCCTGCCTCCCGCTGCTGCCTCGCCTGTCTGTCGCACGGCAGGAGGACATGAGGGGCGGGGCGGGACGCGGCGCGGGGAGGGCGGGATGGGGTTGTGGGACGGAGGGAATAGATGGCACAGGACAGCAGGAGGGGCGACGAAGGGTTAAGGACAGGAGGCGAAACGGAGCTGGACGGAAAAGAGAAGGAACATGCAGAATGGAACTGACGGGGAGAAAGAAAAAACTGGACAAACAAAACAAGGCGGAACGGATCGGACAGAACAGAATGGGTCCCAAGAGAAATCACCCCACGGAATAGATTAGGGCGTGAAGGGACAGGGGTAGACAAGACTGAATGGAACGCACGGTACTGGCGAAGACGGAAATTGGACAAAAAAGTGCCGGAATAGGATTAGGGAAGCAGGCGCAGAAAATATCTCATCTGTGCCGGAGTATTGACAACGGGAGGTGGACGGCGGACGAAGGACCGAACAGACGACAGACCGATGCAGAAGACTGATGATGAAAGGAAAATGCATTAATTCTAAGCTTACAAATGCATGGGAAGGGTATTATAGTTAACTTTGACTTTTTCTTTTATAGTTTGACAGGATCTTTCAGTTAGAGAGTCCTCACATCACTTCAGCATTTGTATATCTCGAAACACGCATCATCTATACACTAATACATGTACACCTCTATGATTTGTGCAGTCTTGTTTTTTGCCTTCATAATCCTGCCTCAGTGATATCTAGACATGGCAGGCTACTCCTATACAGCTCATTACCACCTTCAAAGTTGTCCTCTGCACTGACTAGGACTGACAGTAATGTTTATATATCCCTATGATCGCTGTCGCCTTGTATTCAGTGGCCTTAACCCGGTAGCAGCGACGGGCCAAATTTGTGGCTTTACCGTGTACCAGCGACGGGCCACATTTTTGCCATGATATAAACCCCCCAAAATAGATGATGCATAAACTGATCACAAATGCGTTGATATATATTATGAAACGGTTTGCGTGAGTGATGATTTTTTTCTCATTTTTCTCGCTAGAGGATCCTTTAAGAAACATGATTCCTGCAGCTACCGGGTTAAGTTCAGAGAAGGCGTTTGTTTTGTCCATGTGTGTAGAAGCATGCAGGCGCTGTCCTCCCTCCCTCCCCCTGGCGGTGTCATTGCCTAGTGAACCATTCGTATACTAGCATCCTTCTGTATTGCGTATATCTCACCGCTATATCAGTGTGCAGTATCTAATTGTCTGCAGCCCATAATATTGTGCAGGGTATAGTAGCGTGTTGGTGGACGTTTAGTGTTTCTTATATCCTTTATTTTTACCCTGAGTTCTTTCCTCTATTATAAGAAGAAAAAGTGTACAGGTTATAATAGTATGTAGTAGAGTAGTAGCGTGCAGGCTTTAGTAGTGTGCAGTGTAATGGTGAGTGTTTCCTTAACTTCGTATTTATATTTTCCGGCTGGGACCGTAATAATGTCAGAGTACACCCACTTGCCTTTCTAGCGTCCTACATTCATCCCAGGGTTGGTGTCGCGTCCAAGCTTTATTATGCGTAAAACTAACCTCTTTAACTTTACAGATGGATGTATACATTTTTTCCTAATTAAGCATGACGGACAGCACTGCAGGGATGCGAACATGCTCCCCTGCTTGCCGCTGCTGTCCTGACGTTGACCTGCAGCTTTTTGTCAGTTTATGAAGACCCGACACATTCCCCCTCACATCTCTTGACTCCTTTTCTTGTTTTATATTCCTCTCGTCACTTCACTCTGATTTTTTCTCCTCCTTCCTCTCCTCTCACTTTTCCATCACTCGTCACTTCCTTTTCCCCACCTCTTCCCCCCTCCACCCTCATCAACCTTCATCTAGTCCCAATATATCCTTACTCCGTTTTCATTCCTTGGCTCATCTACCTTCCCTCTCCTTTCCGTCTCTCATTCCACCGTTACCCTCTTTAGACAGTACGCCTGGCCTTTCATCTCCCCCCTTCGCCCCATTCTTTTCGTTTCTTGCCACTGCTCGCTCCTCCTTTTCTTCTACCCTTCTTTCCATTGCCGCCATCCCCTTCCTCTCTCCCCTTCATCGTTACCCTTTACCTAACCTCATCCTCCTTCACACTATTCTTCACCTTCGTCTCTACTCTTCCCCTCCTTTCCCTCTTCATCACACCCTTACCTGTACTTTCTTTTCACTGCAGGTTCCCTTTATTAACGCTCCACCCCGACCCCTCCCCCCCGTCTTCTTCACCCTTCCCTTGCCCTTCCCTTTTCTTCACTTTTTTCCTCTCTTCCCTCTTCCTTACCTTTCCTTACTTTTCACCGCCATCTTCCCTTCATTAACCCTTTTCCTTCCGTCTCTCTCCACCCTTCCTTCACCTTTCCCACCCCACCCTTACCTTTCCTTACCTTTCACTGCATCTTTCCCTCACTAACCCTCTTTCTCCTTGCCTGCCACTCCCTCACCTCTATTTTCCTCTCGTCCCTCTTCACCTTTCACTTGCCCTTCCTTACCTGCCTCGCCCCGTCACACCTTTGCATAGAAACGTCGTCCAGGAAGCGGGGTGATAAGCGTCTCGTCTGATTCGCTAACGTCAGGTGTTGGGAAGAGCGAAGGGAAAAGAATCACTTACTTATCGCCTTTATATAGCGTTGGAAAGGTTGGGTTAGGGGGAGTAGGGAGAGGGGTAGGAGGGAGAGAGTGAGGGAAGGTGTTGAAAAAGGTGAGAATTAATTAGTTTCAAGTGGAGGTACATCTCGTCATCTCTCCCTCCTTGCTCAGTCTCTTGTCGCCTCTTCCCCTTCCTCTGTGTCTTTTTCTCTCCTCCTTTTTTTTTGTACCTTCCCCTTTCCGTTCATGATCGTTGTTCTTCCTTGTCCTCCTCCTCCTGATCCATCTTGAACCCTAGTCATTCCCTCACTTTCCCCTTCTCATTTTTATTCCTCCTCCCCCTCTCATCCTCCTCACCATCCTTATCCACATCCTCCTTTTCCTCTTATTGCATCGTAGTCCTTTCCTTATCTTCCCTTCCTCATCTTTATTCTTCCTATTCTTAACTTCTCCCCATAGTTATTCCTCTTCCTTTTCCTCCTTATCATCCTCCTCCTCCTTCCCCTCTTCCTACTCCTCCCTCTCATCTTTATTCCTTATCCTCCTCCTCCTCCTCTACCTCCTCCTTAAGCTCTATAATTCTCCCTCTCCCTCCCCTACAAAATCCTTCCCAAAGATTTTCACACGCGACAGGAAATTAAAGTATTATGGAGTTAGGGTTTGTTAGGCGGGCCAGACTCGAAGTGTTTGGGCCATCTTTGTGTTCGTGTAGTTGTGTGTGTGTGTGTGAGAGAGAGAGAGAGAGAGAGAGAGAGAGAGAGAGAGAGAGAGAGAGAGAGAGAGAGACAGACAAACAGACAGACGCTTTTCATCATTTTCCATACAACTAAGAGAATAGATATTTCATTTAAGAGGGAAAAGGGAAGAAATTAAGAATCGGATTGATTAATTAATGGATAAGAGGAGCTTTTTTCCCGCCTTTTATCGCATTCATTTAGCCGCGTCTGTCTGCCTGTCTGTCTGTCACCTTCCGTCCGTCCAACAAATCCTTCATAACACGAAATCTTTACCTTATTATCTGTAGTAATGGCACTTTGATCTTTGTTAGTTACGTTTCATTTTTTGTCAAAGTTAATGTGAATGGAGAAGTATAATTGATGAAACTGGAACGGCATGAAATATGAGATCAAGGAATTAAAGAAGAAAAGCTTAATCAGTTATCAGGACACCTCTCCTCCCGAAATTGACCTCTCTTTCGGCCACCTCTTTTGATTCTTTTTTTTTTGGAGCAGCGAGTTGCGGGCTTTTTTTTATTATTGTTTCCTTTTTTTGTGCCCTTGAGCTGTCTCCTTTGTTGTAAAAAAAAAAAGTACAGATATGAGATAAGGAGAATAAAGAAGATCAGCTTAAAAGTACGGAGGAGACATGATGTAAAGGATATCAGCTCAGATTATCAAGTACGGAAGGGACATGAGATAAAGGGAGGTCAATGAATTGCACTTAAAACAAACATAAATAATTAATATATGAAAAGGTGGTACAGCGATTTATTATGAGTTATTAGTTCAAATGAGCACAATAGAAAAAATGAAAACAGAGGGAAACAGAAAAGAAGGAGAAAAAGGAAAAAGAAGACAGAACAACGACAGAAGTGAGCTAAGAAAAAAAAGAAGATAGGTAGAAATGTGAATGAGATAGTGGGTCATAGTGATGGGGGTGAACAAAGGTATAGTAAAAAGGATGAGGAGGGGTGTTGGTATCAATGAGAAGGGAAGGCAGAGTAGTGGTGAATGTGAGTAGAGGTAGAGAAAAAAAAAGAAGATAGGCAAAGGTGAGAAAGAGAGGGAGGACAGCGGTGGAAATGGGGTTAAAGTTATGAGCGAGGTTGATTTAATGAGGAGGAGGAGGAGGAGGAGGAAGAGGATAAGGAGGAGGAGGAGGAGGAAGAGCAGGACGAGGAGGAGGAGGGGGAGATATAAGAAGCGATGAATAAGATAACAGACGTATAGCTTTGCACGGTTTCCTTTACTGCTTGCAAAGGTAAATAGAAGCGACGGTACTTGAAAAATGTGTTTGTGTCTGTCTGTGTGATTGTCGGGGTACTTGAGCCGGCTTGAAGTGAGATGGAGGGGGGGGGGGGTAAATATCATGGTGGTAGGAAAGGGGAAAGGGTAGACAAAGTGGGAGGGAGGGAGGGAATATGGGGAAAAAATGGATTACGGAGCGGGGAAGAGAGAGAGGAAGGGATGGGGTGGCCAGAGGAGGTTGAAAGTAAGGGTAGGGAGAGAGAAGAGGGAGGTAGGGGGGGAAGAGAAAGGAGGAACTTAACTTAAGAGGGGAAAGGAGACGGAAGAAACATGGAGGAGGAGGAGAGAAAACGGGCAGAGAAAGAGGGGAGAGAAAGTAGGATGGGGAATATGGAGAGAATTTGATGGGTGGTGGAAGAGTAGAAAGGATGGAGAGAAAAATGGACATAGTATGGAAGCGAGAACTGAGAAAAAGATTGAAAGAAAGAGGGAGAAGGACAGTATGGGAGGAGGGAGAAAGAGGGAAACAGGAAAGAGGAGAGAGAGAAAGAGGGAGAGTCTGCAGGGGAGGGCGAATGGAGAGGCGGAGGAGGAAGAGAAGGGGGCAGGGGGGAGAAAGCTGCTTACTGGCTATATTTAGGAGGTGCTTCTACGCTTGCCTATTTTCGGGTGAAGGTTGGACGGTGGCTGCCCGATATAGGTGCGACGCCAGGTGCTTGGCGTCTCCTCCACGCCTATGTTTAGAAGAGGCTGGCGGCGGCGAGTTTCTGGCATTCCTGACGCATCAACGGGAAGGGTGCGCGTGTTGTGTGTTGTGTTACGTCTTGTCTTCCCTACAGGTGCGATGCTCAGTGTTTTCTTTACCTTTCTCCTTTTTGTATGTACAGAAGAAACTAGACTCCTATAAAAGAGAAAGATTGAGAAACTAAAGACTTTATGATGCGTTTTAGTTTTTATTAGCGGTTTCTCACTCACTTTTTTGGCTTTCATTTTCTTCAAGTGGAAAGTCAACACGCAAAAATAGGGGAAAAAAACATCAAAAGGAAAATGACATGATGAATCTCAGTACAGGTGTTTTACCGACTTTTTTCTCCTCACTTTTTTTTTGAGACTGCATAAAATGTAAAATATAATCAAAATGTTGCTTAAGAGACAGAAGAATATGAAGAATGAGTAAGGCAAAGGGGAGAGAGAGGAATGAAAAGGAGGAAAAGAGGAGTAGAGGAAAATGACAATAAATGAAAATGGGATAAAGAAGTAGAAAGGAAGGGAAGCAAGACTTAATATGAAGAAGGGGTGAGGAAAAGGGGAGAGGGATGAAAAGTAGCGGATGAAGGGACGAATGCAAAGGGCAAAAAGACAGTTAAAGCCAGAGAAAGGGCTGAAAGGGAAAGGAAAGAAGAACAAGAGAGAATAAAGAGGAACAGCCAAAAAGGGGAGAGATGGAAGAGAAACGGCAATTGGATTGTCGAGAGGAGGCACAGGTGACAAACAGACGTCAGTGAAGTGCCACAGGTGTGTCGAGGTGTGGGCAGGTGAGAAAACAGTAATCAGTGACGCGGCCCTAAACGAGGTGTTGTTACCGCGCCTCAACCTCTCACTACATCATCGGCTAAAGAGGTGCGCGCCAAGGTATATTTTTTTGGCTGTCTCGCGCAGGAATGTGGAAACACGTGTGGCAATTTAGTATTTTTTTTCCTCTTGTCATTCTTCATCCGCAGTCGTGTTTTTCCTCGTCCTTCGTTCCTTCCTACTCCTTTCTTCCTCTTTCTTTCCTCCCTCCTTTCTTTTCGTTCCCTCTCTTCTTCCTCTTTCTTCATCCTCAGTCGTGTTTTTCCTTCTCCTTCTCTCCTTCCTACTCTTTTCTTCCTCTTCCTTTTCTCCCTTCTTTCTTTTTGTTCCCTCTCTTCTTCCTCTTTCTTCCCCCTCACTTCTTTTTCCTCCCCTCTCATCTCCCTTACCTCTCTCCCTACTGTCTTTTTCCTCCACACTCTCCCTTCTTCCCCTCACTTCCTTCTCCCCTTTAAATCTTTCTTCCTTCTCTCCCCCTTCTTCCTTTTCTTTCCTTCATCCGTCTTTCTCTTCCTTCTCTCTCCCGTCTTCTTCATCCTCCCTTCCTCTACTTTTTTCCTCTTCCTTCCTTCTTCTATCTCCCTTTTTCCTTCATTCTCCATTTTTCCTCCATTCCTTTTTCCATCTTTCTCTTCCTTTCTTTCTCCTTCATGATCTTCCTTTCCTCTCTCGTCTTCATCTTTACCCTCCTTTTTTCCGCCTCCTTTCTTCTCCCTTCTTCCTCTTCCTTCTCACCCATCTTCTTGCTTCCTTCTTTTTCTCCCCGTATTCGTATTCATGCTCCGCCTCCTCCACATCCTTGTCTTCCATCTTCTTCCATCTTTTAATTGCCTTTCTTTTTAACTCTCGTAAGTCTTGCCCTCTTCTTATACCTTGCTTCTTCCTCCGTATCCTTTCTTTCCTCCTCCTTGTACCACTAACATAATTCTCATCACCACCCTTTCTACTACTACCATCACCAGCATCTTAACACCACGCATCCTCACCACCACCAGCATCACCACCATCATCACCGGCCATTAGGGTTCGGGGCCACGGTCTGCCCGAATACTCATCTCATCAGCGGTGATATTTTAGCAGCGCGGAGCCACTTTCCCGCCCCGCCGCCCGCGTTGCCGGATTTAAATACCAAGATTTAGTGTGGCCGAGTTGTGGGCCATTACCCGGCGCGATACATATGTATACTTGTAATTTATTTTTATTGTTGTGCGCGCCGCCGCCAGAGGAAAGGAGAAAGGGAACGTGAAAAGGTGAAGGGAGAAGGAGGGGTAGGAGGAAGAGTGATGCTGAAAGGAAAGGGAAGGAGAATGAGAAGAATTGGGGATGGAAGAGGAGAGGAGGAAGGAAGAGAAGGTAAGAAGGAAGAAGACAGAGAAGATGGTAGGCGAGAGAAAAGGAGAGAATGAAGAAGGGAGAGAGGAATAAGAGGAAGAAGGGAGAAGGAAGGGGAAATTAGGAGGAGGGAAGGAAGAGGAAGAAGGAAGGGTGAAAGAAGTGGAAGACGGGAGGAGGAAGTGAGATTTGAAAAAAGGTAAAAGGACGCAAGAGGAAGAAGAGAGAAGGAAGAAAAAAAAAGGGAAAGAAGAGAAACACTGAATAAAGGAGATGAGAGGAAAGGGGAGATGAGATTAGAGGAAGAAGGGAAGTTTGAAAAAGTAGCCCCTCGTTCTCTTCCTCCTCTTCCTCCTGCTACCCCCTCTCACTCCCTCTCTCCTCCTCCTCCTCCTCCTCCTCCTACCCTCCTCCTCCTATTCCCTCCCTCCCTTGCATGTTTTCGATCGTATTCATAAATAACTAAAAATTCAATTGCCGCTTCCGAATGAGTCATCGCGGGAGGGTTGGACATATGAAAAAAAAAAAAGCGAAAATGGGAATGAAATAAAATATGTAAAGGGGATGTGTCGTGAATGGGCGAGCTGTAAATTGTGTTGTTGCTGGTATTCATTTTCACGCCGATAAAACGGGGAAACAAAATTAAAAAAAAAACATGAGGGAAGATAAAATAATAATAAATAAAATAGCTTGGAGAGGAAATGAATAGGAAGAATGTTTGTGTGTAACTAAAAAAAGGGATAAGAAAGACACACACACACACACACACACACACACACACACACACACACACACACACACACACACACACACACACACACACACACTCACTCACGCCATAATTAATGAATACAAGGCTGCCCAGCGTAAACATGGCGGCTTTGAATATTGGCTGGCGAGGGTGACGAAGAGGGCGAGGAGAGGGAGGCGAGGCGAGGATTATGAGGAAGGAAGGGAGGGAAAGTTAGAGAGAAGGAACTGGAGGGTTAAGAGAGGACGAAGGAGAGAGAATGGATAAGAGTAGGAGGGAAAGGAGAAACGAAGGAGTGACAGAGGAGGAGATAAGAAGGAAAGCGAACCAGAGAAAGGAAAGACAGAGAAGAGTGAAGATAATGACGGAGAGGAGGAGAGAAGAGTGAAGAACGGGGAAAAGACACGAGAGGGTCTGAGGAAGAAAGGAACGGTGAAAGAGGACCAGAAGAGATAGAGAAAGAAGAAAAAGGACATTAGAAGATGGGAAAGAGTGGGAATAAAGAAAATGATAAGAGTAGAGGAAGAAGGGTGGAGTAGAAAGTAGAGAGGTAGAGATAAAAAGAACATTAGAAGAAGGCAAGGGACAGTCAAGAGTGGGAATTGAGAGGAAGTGATAATTAGATAAAGAAGCGAGGAGGGGATAGAGAAGAAACTAAAATGGGACTGAGGAAGAAGGAAAGGAGATCATAAGAAGAGAGAGGAGAAACAGTGGAGAGTGGGACCAGAGAGGAAGAGGCAGAGGAAGAAGAGAAGTAGATGAGAGAGGGAAGTAGAAGCAAGAAGATATTATGTGAAAAGAAGAGTGAAGAGTGGTCAGGTGAGTGATTTAAGAACTGAAGAATGGATGAAAGAAAGATGGAGAGGGAGGAAGGGAGGTAAGGAGAGCTAATCACGTGACATCAACACCTGTTCAGCAGCCCTTCGTCTTCCCTTCATCACCTCTGCTTGACGTCACCACACATCTATCGGTCATCTTTCATAAGTGCCATCCTGATTACTGTTATTATTATTAGTATTAGTATTGTTATTATTATTGTTGTATTATTTTAGAGGTACTGGTGGTAGCAAGAGTAGCATTTTGGTAGTATTGGTAGTGATGGTGGCAGTATAGTAGAAGTAATAGTAGTAGTAGTAGTAGTAGTAGTAGTAGTAGTAGTACATAGTAGTAGCACCACCACCACTCACAATAATGAAAGAAATGTAAAGTAAAAAAGTGTAAGGAAATTTTATAAACTTGTACCCAATCTAACTTTACACACACACACACACACACACACACACACACACACACACACACACACACACACCTACCCCATCCCCTCACCTTCACCCCCACCCACACGTCCCCTCCCCCCCTCCCTCCCCACCACCACACATACACTAACACTCAAACATTCATCACCATAGGACTTCATCATCACCCAACACCTCCCCCCCCCCTCTGCCCGACTCCTCCTGCCAACCCCCCCCACCCCCCCACCCCGAGGAGAGACAAGATAAATAGGCACGTTTAGCCGTTCCACCATCCATCAGGCGAGACAGGGGAGACTTGTGGCCGCGGAGACGAGGGACAAATGAGGGTATACCACTGCTCCATACTACCTGTCACACGCCCTCCCTCCCTCTCCTCCTCCCCCCCCCCCCTCTCTCTCTCTCTCTCTCTCTCTCTCGTCCGTGGGTAAAACTGAGGATTGGAATGGATAGAAAAAGGCAGCGGTGGTTATTTAGAGACTAGAGAGAGAGAGAGAGAGAGAGAGAGAGTGTGTGTGTGTGTGTGTGTGTGTGTGTGTGTGTGTGTGTGTGTGTGTGTGTGCACACACACACACACACACACACACACACACACACACACACACACACACACACACACACAGGGAAAGATTATATCAACACTGGGACATGTAAATTCGAACAGACAAGCAGATATAAACAAACTGGTGGGCGAGAGAGAGAGAGAGAGAGAGAGAGAGAGAGAGAGAGAGAGAGAGAGAGAGAGAGAGGTCGTTACGAGGAATTAGATGACTTACTACCTACGTGATTAACTCCTTTTTATTTTGTTGATAACTCCTTTGTATTTTTTAGCCCTGTTGTTGTTCCGCTTAATGACAAAATACTCTTTGATCTCTTTCCTTCCCCGATCAAAAGAAGAGCTAATTTGCTTCGTCATTTTTTCCTCGTCAGAATATTTCGTAACCTCGAGGTGACGCTTCAGAAATAACAGGGAAAAGGGAATTAATTCGTCCCAATCTGTTTTCCTTTCCCGGGGTTCGTGGGCGCGGATAAAGGCGTTCTCCGCTTATCCTTTCCCGGTAAGCCTTTCAATGCTCAGTAAAACCTTTGTCGGGGAAAACTAAATCAGACTGCGTACTAAAACCGGTCACGCCTGGCTCCGTATTGGTTAATCTCCGTAAATATTAAAGCTCACTACCACTGTACTACATATATCTGGCCCATGCTGCTTTGATTAACAGAACGAAAAAAATGCTTCACTTCACTGTATCCGTATTTCGCGCTTGTTATGGGTATCATTGGAAAATATTATACTTCCACATCTCTCATTTCTTCGTCGGCTTTTCAAATCTTTCATATGGGGTCTCTCTTCTTGCTATGCCGTTTCTATTTCCTTGTATCTTTCATTTTATTTACTTGCATCATTCTATTTGTACATGTATCATTCTATTTCTGTTAACTTGTATCATTCTGTCAACTTGTATCATTCATGTTCCTGCTATGCCGCTTCTATTTGCTTGCATCGTTCTCGTCCCGTAATCTTCTTCCCGTCACCCTATACATGATTTAAAAGTTGTTAGTATGCGCCAAGCTGAGCCTCCCCAAGCCCCTTATTGTCGTTTCCTTGACAACTAAGCCTCTGAGTTATCTAAATTGCCACAAGGTTCGTTCGGCGGGTTGGCTGTTGTGTTTAGATATCCTACTTAACCTGCAAGTGTTAATGAACCAATATAGACGAGGTGGCGTGCCGTCCGCTTGGTAAGGCACGCCACGAATTATTATTATTATTTTTTTTTACAGCAGAGGAGACAGCTCAAGGGCACAAAAAAATAAAAAAAATAATGAAAAAAAAAAGCCCGCTACTTGCTGCTCCTAAATGCTACGGAATATAATGTTACTTATTTATTTCGGAGCACATCTTTATGAATACCCGATTTTTTTATTTTTTTTTACAATAGAGGAAACAGCTCAACGGCAAAAACAAAACAAAATAAATAAATAAAAGAGAAGCAAACACTAACTTTTTATGACAGGAAATATTGAACCATTAAACTATTTGAATGATATAAACCTCACCTCTACTTATTTGAGGCCCATTCGTGTTTCTCTAATATTATTCTACTTATAGCGTCAATTAATGCCTGGCGACGCGTTTACTTTCAATCATAACGCCGGATCTGTACTTAACAACATTATTTAATCTCTCTGAAGCCATTTTTTTACGAGTCGGAGAAGTGAACATCGAGGCACAGTAGTTTATTCAGTAGTGTTGTAAAAATGTTCCCCTGATAATTAAGTCTGACGCTTCACGATTCTTTTAGCGACACTTTATACCTTTTTCTCCTGCCTCCAGTCATTGCAAACGCCATCTCGCTACACCAACACGCCGATGTGAAGCCTCGCCGCGCGCCTTGTGACAGAAGGAAAAAGTGTAGATTAAAGTCAACGGTATCCTAACGTGAAAGAGAGAGCGTGAGGGAGAGAGAGGGTGAGGGAGAGAGAGGGTGAGGGAGAGAGAGAGAGAGAGAGAGAGAGAGAGAGAGAGAGAGAGAGAGAGAGAGAGAGAGAGAGAGAGAGAGAGAGAGAGAGAGAGAGAGAGAGAATGGAAAGAAAGGAGAAAACATTAAAGAAAGAAAAAAAAAAATGAAAGTCAGAAAAAGAAATGGAGAGAATGAAAGTAAGGAAAAGAAAAAAGACAGAACAGAGAGAGAAAAAGAGAAAATGAGGAAAAAAGGAAAGAGAGGGAAAGAAAGAAAGAGACAAAAGAACGCAAGAGAGAGAGAGAGAGAGAGAGAGAGAGAGAGAGAGAGAGAGAGAGAGAGAGAGAATTAGACTTAACGATCGCGTGACGTCATTTGCCGGGAACAGTTCATTACCGATCGCTGATAAGTTAGATATTTCAGGATCTCTTTCCCGCCGGGCGCCCCGAACCTCCAATTAGTGAAAACCATTCGCTGTTACGTACTTCCGTTGATGCTTCGATTTTACGGACCATTGTGCGCTGAGCTACGGGAGAGTTGGATTGATTTGTTTTTTTGTGGATTCTCATTCCGGCATCGCTTTTATTTTTCTTCCGCCGCCTTGAAAGATTGGGTAAGAAAGAGGGAAAGCGATACGGAGAGAGGAATATGTAATGGTCTCAGTGTTTTCTTATTTTATGGTAGTTGGATTGGCCTTTTTTTTTTTAATCTTGCTGTGAAAAAGATTTGAAAGATTAAGAAGGGGAAGAAAAAAAATTTGTGTAGATTCTTGTTTCAATACTCTAATTTGTCTGTATTTCTAGCATTAAGAAGAGGGACCAAAGATAAACATTGTATTCAGGTTTCGTATCTTACAATAGCTGAGTTTGTCTATATTTGCAGCATCAAGATTTTCATCATGGAAAGACAAGCAAAAAACAGAAAATTCCGGTCTCCTAACTACGAAATGGTCCACTTTTTGTAAACTTTTTTTTGTCTCAGTCGCCTGAATAAAGCAGGGACGCAAGGAACGGTAAAGTTACGCCCACTTCTGCAAACTTTTTTTTTCATTACATAGCTTTAAATAAATAGACAAAAAGGAGAGAAGTAAAGACTTGTCCATTTCTGCAAACTCGCATATTTTCATTGTCACCTCACAAAAATGAAGACAAAAGGAACAATATTTAAACTGGTCCACTTTTGCAAACCCAATTTATTTTTATCATATCCCCTTGAAAAAGTAAACAAAAGAAACAGTAAGGACAGTATTCCTAAGCATCTTTTTTTTCTGGAGGAACTGACTTCGCCTATTTTCACAAGCTTCAATTTCACGTTTTTCTTTATGCCCACCTTAAAAGTAGAATAAAAGAGTAAAAGCGAATATTAAGAGGATGATATTTTCAATCTTCTTCCCCCGAGGCACCGCAGGGTACCGCAAAAACACGCCGAGAAAACTTACTAAAGAGTCTTGCTTCTGTATTTTTCCTCCGATCCTTAAATTCCCCGTTGAGACAGGGTGTTGGGTGTACTGACTTATGGCCTTGTTTCAATACTCTAAAGCAATCGGAGTATTTCACAGGTTTTAAAGGGTATTTAGAGTACGAGAGAGAGAGAGAGAGAGAGAGAGAGAGAGAGAGAGAGAGAGAGAGAGAGAGAGAGAGGCGCCCTTAGGAAATGAAAGAAAGTAAACAAGGTCGTGGTCGCCTCCTGGGATCTCTCTCTCTCTCTCTCTCTCTCTCTCTCTCTCACTCACCCCCCCCCCCCCCCTGTGTCAATTTAGCCCGGAAAAGGAGGAAAAAAGAAGAAAAATCTGAGGTGGTTGAGGGAAAAAACAAGAACAAGAAGCACTAAAACTAAAATGGAACAAAGAGGAAAAGGAGACGGGAACAGGAAAGGGAGGAAAAGGAGGAGAAAGAGGAAAAGGTTGATGAGAGGGGAGGAGCACTAGTGAGGGGAGAGGAGGAGAAAGAAGCCGTGAAAGTAAATGAGGGGGAACGAAGGGGAGAGGAGAGGCAGTGAACGGCCCTTCCTTAGGCTCCGCGCGAGGATGTTAGCGGGCGGAAGGTGAGAGGGAAGGAAAGGAAAGGAAAGGGAGGAAATAGTGGCAAGGGTGGTATACAGGGAGAGGAAGGAATTAATGGAAAATATAGTGAGGTTATGTAATTGTCTTTCTCATTGCGTTTCTCCTCCTCCTCCTCCTCCTCCTCCTCCTCCATTTTCTTCTCCTCTTCCTCCACCTCGCCTTCATCATTTTACTTCATATCCTTCTCCTCCTCCTCATTGCTCTTTTCCCTTCTCCTCGTTATTTTCCTTCTCGCCTTCGCCTCTTCATTCTCCTCTTCTATTTCCTCTTTTTATTCCTCTTCCTCCTTTTCACTGTTTTCTTTCTCTTCCTTTTCCTTCACCTCTTCTCCTTCCAGTGTTTTCTTTCCTCTTCTCATTGCTTCTCCTCCTTTCCTCCTCCTCATCTCCTCTTCCTTCTCCTTCTCTTCCTCCTTTACAGTGCTTCCTTTCCCCTTCTCATTGTTTTCTGCCTCATCTCCTCTTCCTCCTTCTCCTTATCATTCTCCTCCTCCTCCTCCTCCTCCTCCTCCTCCTTGCTTTCCGTCTCACCTCGCATCCTCCACTTCCTTCTCCTTCCCCTCTCCTCGGCACACTAGTGAGGGGAGAATTCCGTAGAGGTGAGGGACGTATGGGCGTGAGGGGAGAGGTCAAGGGGTGAGATTGATAGGGGTGCAATGGGCGAGTCTCCGAGGGGAAGCTGAGGGGGAGAGAGAGAGAGAGAGAGAGAGAGAGAGAGAGAGAGAGAGAGAGAGAGAGAGAGAGAGAGAGAGAGAGAGAGAGAGAGAGAGAGAGGTGCCTTAGAGAGAGAGAGAGAGAGAGAGAGAGAGAGAGAGAGAGAGAGAGAGAGAGAGAGAGAGAGAGAGAGAGAGAGAGAGAGAGAGAGAGAGAGAGAGAGAGAGAGAGAGAGAGAGAGAGAGAGAGAGAGAGAGAAACTTGCGGTGGAGATAAAAGAAAAGATGAAACAAAACTTAAACTTAATTAAAAGAGGGCAGTAGAGAAGAGCTATTGAATCGAACGTTTAGAGGATAAGAAAAGAGAGGAGAAGAAGAAAGGAGGGGGAGATGCTAGTTGGGGGGGGGGGGTACCGGTGATGTGAAGGTGTGAAGAGAGGGAAAGAGAGAAGGTAGGGGAAGGGAGCGCATGGTTGTAATTGGGGATACGGAACCAGAAAGGGAATTAAACAGAAACGACACAAATGGTAAGGGAAGGAGGTTAACATTAAGGACTCCATCGGTAGTTATTACAAAGTTAGGCAATGCATGCTCAAGATTTACGTTAGTACTGTTGTCGTCACTGTTGTTGGGGGCAGTGGTGGGAAGACTGCTGGTACTAAAAGGTAGCGGAAAGGGAAGGAAGTGGGCTTAAGAAAAAGAGGCAGAGGAAAGGTAATGGAGGGAAGATGAATGGGAACGGAAAGGATGAGTAAGTAAAGTGAAGAGGAAAGGAAGAAGAATGAGAGAGAAAAGAATATAAAAGGAAAGAAAAGGAATGTGAAGAGAGAAGGCAAGTAAGGAGTAAGGGAGATAAACAGGTAAGAGGAGAGTGAAAGAAAAGAAAATAAGTTGTATAGTGAAAGAGAAAAGGAAATGGGTAGGGAAGGGAGAGGGAGGGGAAAGGAAGGGGATGGAATTGAAGGGGGAGAGGAAGAAAGAATATGCAATGGGAAGATAAGGGGAAGGGAAAGCAAAGGAAATGGGGGATAAAAGGAGTAGGAGAAAAAGGGGAGGGAAAGGGAAAGGAGAATCGAAGTGGGGGAGGAAAAATTAAAATGTAAAGGGAAGTTGAGGGGAAGGGAGAGCAATGGAAAGGGGAAGGGATGGGGCATAGAAGGACGGGGGGAGAGAAGGGGGAAGGGGAATGGAAGTGGGGGAGGAAAAATAAAAATGTAAAGGGAAGTTGAGGGGAAGGGAGAGCAATGGAAAGGGAAGGGATGGGGCATAGAAGGACGGGGAGAGGGAGGGGAAGGGAGATGAAGGGAATGGAAGTGGGTTAGTAAAAATAAAAATGTTAAGGGAAGTTGAGGGGAAGGGAGAGCAATGGAAAGGGGAAGGGATGGGGGATAGAAGGACGGGGGAGAGGGAGGGGGAAGGGGAAGGGAGTTGAAGGGGAATGGAAGTGGGATAGAAAAAATAAAAATGTTAAGGGAAGTTGAGGGGAAGGGAGAGCAATGGAAAGGGGAAGGGATGGGGCATAGAAGGACGGGGGAGAGGCAGGGGGAAGGGGAAGGGAGATGAAGGGGAAAAGGGGAAGGAAGGGGAGAGTGGAACCATTCATTAGAGGAGGAAATAACGGGAATTGGTTTTAATATATTTCAATTATACGGGACATTTTTAACAATTTTACCCTAAAGCTTCATTTTGATGGGTGTTGTATAATTAAGCTGCCCCCCCTTCTGCCTCCTCCCCCCCCCCCCTCTCTCTCTCTCTCTCTCTCTCTCTCTCTCAAGTATATCTGCTCATCTAAATTGCTCTTTTCTCTAATTTGGCTTCGTTTTCTTTAGTGGTGTTATAAGAGCAATCAGCCAATCACACCCTACATCCGTTTTCTTTATGCTGTACGAAATAAGACCGAGGACTAAAGAAGATAAAAAGAGTTGGCTATTACTTTCCTGCTTACGTTTTTTTTTCTCCTTCATAACTTGGTAGCTATATTATAATTTCTTTTTTTGTTTGCGTTTTGTGACGTAATGTAGAAGTATGATATTTTTTTGGTTTTGTTTAAAGGTAGAAATGAAACGAGAAGGACGAGACATAACACACACACACACACACACACACA
>NC_066559.1:5224755-5269755 GCF_024679095.1 Eriocheir sinensis | reverse complement strand
CTTTCCCTTCTTCCTTTCTTCTTTCTTTATTTCCACCCCGCCCATAACTTCTTTCCCTTACACACTTTCCCTTCAAGTTTCCCCTCTTTCCACCCCTTTCTTATGGCTCAGTGGCTGCCTCTCCCCTCCCTTTCCCTTCACCTAGACACACCTGCCCACACACCTGCTCACACACCTGCTCCCCGCCTCCAGGTGAAACACGCATCGCCAGGCAGTTTTTTTCCTCACTAAATATTGACTTATAGATCTGACTCGCCTCCTCCTCCTCCTCCTCCTCCTCCTCTTACCCTTCTTATTCATGGTTCTCCGCCTCCTGCTCCTCTTCTTCTTCTTCTTCTTCTTCTTCTTCTTCTTCTTCTTTTTCTTCTTCGTCTTATTCATAGTTCTCCGCCTCCTCTTCTTCTTCTTCATCTTCCTTTTCTTCTTCTTCTTCATCTTTTTTTCATGGTTCTCCTCCGTCTTCTCCTCCTCCTCCTCCTCCTCCTCCTTCCTCTTCCTTATCTCTGCATTTCCTTCCTAATTTATTAACCCCTACCTGTCGGTCGGTCTTTTTATCTCTTTCTCTCCTTATTTCTCCTAATATATCCATCTAACTATTTCTCTATCATCTCCTTCCCTTCATTAAATTTTTCATCCTCTTTCAGTCCCATTTCGCCCCTCCACCCCCCCCCCCCTCTCTCTCTCTCTCTCTCTCTCTCTCTCTCTCTCTCTCTCTCTCTCTCTCTCTCTCTCTCTCTCTCTCTCTCTCTCTCTCTCTCTCTCTCTCTCTCTCTCTCTCTCTCTCTCTCTCTCTCTCTCTCTCTCTCTCTCTCTCTCTCTCTCTCTCTCTCTCTCTCTCTCTCTCTCTCTCTCTCTCTCTCTCTCCTCCTGTCCATCCCCCACCGATCGTCTCTCCAACTCTCCATTTCTTTCCCCCTCCCTTTTTCTCTCTCTCCGTCTTTTTTTCTCTCTCTCCCTCTAACGCACCGCAGCCCTTGCCCTCTCCCGCGTTTTCTTCTTCCCTCTCTCTCCTTCCAGATCTCGCTCTCCTTTTCTCTCTTTCCCTCTCTCTCTTTTTTCCCTCACTTTCTCTTTTTTTTTGCCTCCTTTCACTTCCAATTGCACCTTCCTTCCACCTCTCTCTCCTTCAATTTTTTTCTCCTCTTTTATTTCCTCTCCCTCCCTCCTTCTCCCTCCTTACTGTCTTTCTCTTTTTTTCTTTCTTTCCTTCGACAGTCTCCTCAATGTCTGGTTCAATGTTTGTTTGTTTTCCTTACCTCATGGGTTTTCTTTTTTTTTTTCTTCCTTTCTCTTCGGCGTGTGTGTGTGTGTGTGTGTGTGTGTGTGTGTGTGTGTGTGTGTGTGTGTGTGTGTGTGTGTGTGTGTGTGTGTGTGTGTGTGTGTGTGTGTGTTTGTTGCGTGATTTAAATTTTCTTTTCAAATATAGGACAAAGAACTTAAATATTGTTTGTTTATTTGTTTGTTTCTTTTTCTCAGAAGTTAAAAGTTTGTGAGTAAAAAAATATATGTAGTTTTCTGTCATGTATTCAAGGCTTTCTTTTTGTTCTTACGTGTATTATTTTCTTACATTTTCCGGCTCCTCTTACATCCTTTTCATCAAGTATTTCCTTTCCTCTTCAACATTTCTATCTTCATTTTGTTCCTGGTTTTCTATCGTGTATTCAACGTTATCTTTATATTATTTTCTTTTATTTTTTCTTTCATTCTCCTGTTCTTCTTGTGTTCTCTCTATCTATTATTTCCAAGTCTCCATAAAATTGCTATCTAAATCTCATCCCACTCCTTTATCTTCTCCTCCTCTCTCGTTGCCTTCCCTTCACTATTAGCTTGATCTCAATTCACCTTATTCTCTTTCTTACTTCTTGTGTATAGAATCTAATTATTCTCCCCTATTCATTCCTCTCCTTCCTTCCTTGTTTCCTTATTCTCTTCTTCACTCTCCCTTCCTCCCTCCTTAAACTCATTATTGCATTTGTAAACTGTAATGAATTAGCTGTCTAGTTTCTTCTCCGCTCCCTCTTCCTCCTCTTACTTCTTCCACCTCTTCTCAAGCCCTCTCTCGTCCTCTCTTCTCCCCTTCACTTTTTTTTCCTCTATTCTTTCCATCATTCTCCTCCTCTTCCCTTCCCTCCACTTTTTCCATTTATTCTTTCCTTTCCTTCCATATATCTCTCTCTTCCACCACGTTCCCTCCTCCTCCTCCTCCTCCTCCTCCTTCAACCCAAGTAAATTGTGGCTGTCGGCACCCATTCATTCACCCACAACACACACACACACACACACACACACACACACACACACACACACACACACACACACACACACACACACACACACACACACACACACACACACACACACACACACACACACACATTGTCTCTCACCTTAACTCCTCTCTTGTTTCCTTCCTATCTTCCTTCCCTCCTTCCCCTCTTCCTCTTTTCATGTCTTCCATCCATCTTTTCCTCCCCTCCTGTGTCCTTCCTCTTCGCCTTTCCCTCCTTTCTTTACTTTCCCTTTTATTCCTTCATTCTTTCCTGTCTTCCTTCTTTCATCGCGATCCCCCACACACACACGTTGTTATCTTTATTATCATCTTCCACATACACACACCTGTTTGTTCTCTCTCTCTCTCTCTCTCTCTCTCTCTCTCTCCTCTCTCTCTCTCTCTCTCTCTCTCTCTCTCTCTCTCTCTCTCTCTCTCTCTCTCTCTCTCTCTCTCTCTCTCTCTCTCTCTCTCTCTCTCTCTCTCTCTCTCTCTCTCTCTCTCTCTCTCTCTCTCTCTCTCTCTCTCTCTCTTCATTATTACATTTTTATTGCATTCCCTCCTTCTCTCGTTCCCACTCCCTCTCAGTATCTCTCCCTCCCTTTACATCTCTCTCCCTCGCTCCCTCTCTCTCTCCCTCTCCATCTCTCTCACTTTCACTCGATGCTCCAACAAACACCTGTCAAAATCACTCCACTTCCACCCCTTCACCACCACCACCTCCACCTCCCTTACCACCACACCACCACCACCACCACCACCACCATGACCCACACAATCCTGCATCGTCATATTCATCATCATCACCATTATCACCACCACCATCATCATCATCACAAATATAACCACGTAACTAATCACACATGCACACACACCTGGACAAGTTAATTAGCGAACGAACACACGCACCCACGGAAGGTATAAGGTACAGGAGAAGAAAAAAAAGATGACAGGTGGATAAATGGATCCTTCTGTCACTTATATTAAATCTCTTAAATTAAATCTCCTCGTGACTTATATACATGTGGATTAATTAAGACTTCCGATGACTACCACCACCACCACCACCACCTATCATCACCACCACCACCACCACGCTCTTTGGAAAGGTGTCAATGGCCTCTTCCTCCTCCTCTCCTCTTCCTCTCTTCCTCTTCCTCCACCCTTCATCTACCTCTTGCACACCCACACCTGCCTCCCTCTCCCCCCACTCCTCCCCACTCCCACCCGTGCCCCCTCCCCCCACCCACGCCCCCCCTCCCACGCCTGCCCCCAAAGATAGCTGGCGTCTCTCACCGCTGCCAATTAGCAAACTCTCGCAAATATATTCGTGGATAAATTTCCGCAGGTGGCAGCTTATCGAACGAGAGAGAGAGAGAGAGAGAGAGAGAGAGAGAGAGAGAGGGAGAAGGTGCGTGTGTGTGTTTGTGTGTTTACGTTATTAAGAATGGATGTGTACGGTTTCATTCTGCCCTCTCAATGGGTCTCTTTATTTAGGCATACAAAAATATTAAGTGGTTCCCTTTCTTCCTGCCTTCCTTTCTTTCGCTCCTATTCTTAGCGAGTGTACTGTAGAACATCTTCCCCTTCGTCTGTGTTTGAGGAGAGAGATAAGGGAGCGGAGAGGAGGAGGAGGAGGGGGAGGAGGAAAACAAAAAGAAAAGGTAAAAATGATGAGGGAAAAGGTAGAATGCATTATTTTTGAGTGCTTAAGATTCATTCAGCTCTAGTGTGTGTGTGTGTGTGTGTGTGTGTGTGTGTGTGTGTGTGTGTGTGTGTGTGTGTGTCTATGTACGTTTGTCTGACTGCATCTTTCACCCTAACAAAATAAAATAAAAAGATGGGACAGGATATTTTAATGGAGTACTTAAACATTCAAACCGCGTCGTGAATATTTTAAAGGAGGCGAAAGTTTGAACCTCGTCGACTTGTTTACTCTCCTCTCCTCTCCTGGCGGCCGAGGCGAAAATAAAGCCGCCTGTCAATGGGGAAAGTTCAGAAGCCGCTCACGAAATAATAATGGAGACGTTTCCTTCGCCATCCGCAGCCTTGGCAAGAGAATATGTTTGAGTCGTGTACTGTTTGGTTTGTTTGAGCTCCCCCCTCTCCCCCCCTCTCCCCCCATGATCGGTTGCAAGAATGTTTTAAAAGTTGTCCGCCGGGAGAGTAAAATGTTGAAGGAGGTTGGTTTGCGCAGCTTCATCCTGAGTATAGTTTTGTTTTATTTTTGTTTTCTTTTCTTTGTTGCTTACTGATGGGTTTTATGACTCGGTTTGTGTAGGTGGTGTGTGTTATCTTTGTTATTTGTTGTTGTTTTATTTATTTCTCCATAAATCTCTCTCTCTCTCTCTCTCTCTCTCTCTCTCTCTCTCTCTCTCTCTCTCTCTCTCTCTCTCTCTCTCTCTCTCTCTCTCTCTCTCTCTCTCTCTCTCTCTCTCTCTCTCTCTCTCTCTCTCTCTCTCTCTCTCTCTCTCTCTCTCTCTCTCTCTCTCTCTCTCTCTCTCTCTCTCTCTCTCTCTCTCTCTCTCTCTCTCTCTCTCTCTCTCTCTCTCTCTCTCTCTCTCTCTCTCTCTCTCTCTCTCTCTCTCTCTCTCTCTCTCTCTCTCTCTCTCTCTCTCTCTCTCTCTCTCTCTCTCTCTCTCTCTCTCTCTCTCTCTCTCTCTCTCTCTCTCTCTCTCTCTCTCTCTCTCTCTCTCTCTCTCTCTCTCTCTCTCTCTCTCTCTCTCTCTCTCTCTCTCTCTCTCTCTCTCTCTCTCTCTCTCTCTCTCTCTCTCTCTCTCTCTCTCTCTCTCTCTCGAAAATATGAAGATTTTACGGTTTCTTCTAAGTCAATTACGGAAATTCATCATATTAATTCATCATTTTTTTCTTATTATTTTTTGTATCATCTTTTGTGTATTAATTTGCCAAATCTTTAAGTTGTTTTATGTTTGTATTCCTTTGTTTTATCTTTTGTTTAGTATTGATATATTTTTTGCTTTATATTTCGTTGTTGTTTTTTTCATTATATTGTTTCATCTAATTTTGTAGCGGCACCATGAAAATATAGCCCAATAGCTCCTCTAAGTTTGTATATATATGATTCACCTTTTTGGTATATATTTGTTTAGCTTGTATAATATTAATTTGTCTTATCTCTATATGCATCAGTTTAAAGGTTGATCACCCTCCCCCAGTCCCCATCCACATACAGTTTATATATATTCTTTAGCAACTCTTCATATATTAATTTCCTCATCGTTTGTGTGTTTCTCATAGATCAAGTTAACTGATTGCTTCATTAATTGATGGATATGAATATTTTCACTACAGCATTTTCGACTTTTCATCCTTGTCAATAAACACGTAACTTTTCGACATAAGGAACGAAAACTTTCCCTCGCTCAAAATAAACTCCGCAAGTGGCTACACGAAGACGGGCAAAGAAAAAAAAAAGAAAGAAAATCCCACCTTAGAAACCTCAAAACATAACCTTGAATCATCACCACCCCCTCCACCCCCCTCACATCCTCCTCCTCCACCTCCTTCTCCTCCTCCTCTTCCTCTTCCTCCTCGTCCTCCTCCTCCTCCTCCTCCTCCTCCTCCTCCTCCTCCTCCTCCTCCTCCTCCTCCTCCTCCTCCCTACCACCACCACCGCCACACGTTTCACTTTTTTTTCCCTTTTTCCGCCGTCACGGGTGAGCTTAAACGGGCTTCTCAGTGCCTATATTTATCCTCCTTGGCCACGCTCCACCGCGGTAAACAGAAACACATGTGCCGAGGACCCCCACTTCGAAACCCCCTACCTACTTACCTGCCCCGCCCACCTACCTGCCCTGCCCACCTGTCTGTTTGCTTGCTCTCCTCGCCTCATGACCGCAAAGGTGTTCAGGAATTTACAAGCTTTTTCCTACCCTCATATTTCCGTGTTTTTTTTATTCCCTTTCTTGGCATTCAGAAATCTAGTATAAGTGTTTCTATCCTTGCATTTTTTTCACTTGTTTTTTTTTTATTAACTCGTGATTGCTTGTTTTTATTTTCATTTTTTTTGCGGGGTGGAGAGGAAGGTCGATGGGTATTCCTATTTTGTATACGTGTTTTTCCTTTTCAGCGTAAGCTCTTGCATTATTTTTACTAAGATCGCTGTTTCTACTACTAACTCCATTAGCACCTTTACATCTATTTTCTTTCCATATTTTCTTACTTCTTCCCATTTGCTCTCCTCCACTCTCTCGTTCCTCTTCCTCCTTCACCTCATCCTCGCATTTTTCTTTTCTTAACTTTCTCTATTTCTCTTACTTTTCTCCCTCCTGTTTATCATCCTTGTTTTGTCCCTCCCACAATCCTCTTATTTCACATCTATGCTTCATATTATTTCTTCCTTTCCTCTTTCTTCTTCTTCTTTATCCTTTTCCTCACATCCTCGCATTTTTCTTCTCTTAACTTTCTCTATTTCTCTTACTCTTCTTTCTCCTGTTTATCATCCCTGTTTTGACCCTTCCACAATCCTCTTATTTCACATCTATGCTTCATATTATTTCTTCCTTTCCTCTTTCTTCTTCTTCCTCTTTATTCTTTTTTTCCCTCTCTCACAAGCAGCAATATTTTTTTTCCTCATTCCTCTCCTCCTGCTCCTCCTCCGCCTCCTCTCCTCCGTTTTTTTCCTTCTTATCCTAATCTGGTTTGTTTTCCTCCTCCTTGCCTCCTTCCTCTTCGTTTTGCTCTTCCATCTTCATCTTCTTTTCTACATTTTATTTCCTCTTTATTTTTCCTCCTCTGTTGTATTTTTCATTTTTTTAATCCCCTCCATTTTATTTTTCTCTTCCTTATCCTCATTTTTTCGTTTTCCTTCTGCTTCTTCACATCCTCTTATTTCTCTTCTTCCTCTTTTCTTTCCTTCCTACTTGTTCCCCTCCTCACCCTTAGAGCAGTCTTTTCATTTCATTTGTTTCACCTATACCATCTTTTTCTCCTCTTCCTCTTCATCTTATTACTGTACCTTTTTCTTTTTCTTCATTTCCTAATCCTATTTTTCCTCCTCTTTCCTTTCCTTCCTTACTTACTTACTCACTCCTCTCTTAACCCCTCTTTTACTTTGTTTTGTGCGGTCTTTTCATTTATTTCACCTCTATTTTCTTTTCCTCCTTTTCCTCTCCATCTTATTGCAACACCTTTTTTATTTTTCTTCACCTTGTATTCCTTCTCCTCCTCCTCCTCCTCCTACTCTTCCCTTTCCTTTCCCTCTTCTGTCTTCGCCCTCCTCACCCTCGCGTTGAGCAGTACAGCAAGTAGCCTCGTTATGGGCCAACAGACTTTATGTTACCTGCTAATCTATGCTCTTAATGACCTCTTAGTCCTCCCCTTCCTCCTCTTGCTTCTCCTCCTCTTACCTCTCGTTTTCTTTTTCTTTTCCTCCTACCTCCTGTTCCCCTTTTCCATCCTCCTTTTTTTTTCATTTTCTTCCATTTCTTCTTGTGTTTCTTTTTCTTACTTTACTCCTTCCTCCTTCGCGCCTCCTTTTCCTGTTCCTCCTTCAAGTTTTTCCTTCTTCTCCTTCTCTATATCCTCCTTGCCTCATTTTCCTCACTATTCTCATCTCATATCCTCCCAACCTTTTGTATTCCCCTTTTCCTTCTCCCTCCTCCTTTTCTTCCCTTCCTTCTATCTTTTTTCTCTTTTTCGTCCCTTCTTCGTTTTCCTCTTTACATCCTCCTCTCATATCCTCCTAGATTTTCCCTCTTATTCTTTCTCTTTTCCTCTTCTTCCTCCTCTTTGTTCAGTTCCGTTCATCTTCCTCCCTTCCCTTACTATCTCCCCCATGCTCCAAGATTCCCTTATCCTTTTTTCTCCCTCTCCCTTGCTCCTCCTCCTCCTCTTCCCATTCTCTCTTCATCTTCCTCCTCCTCCACCTCCTCCTCTTTGCCTTCTCCTCCCGGATCCTTTTAGACTTTTCACTCCTTCCTCCACTATTCCTCCTCCTCCACCTCCTCTTCTTCCCCCTCATCCTTTTCCTCCTCCTCCTCCCATTTTCTTTTCATCTTCCTCCTCCTCCCGGATCCTCATAGACTTTTTACTCCTTCCCCCTTTCTTCCCCTTCCCCTTCCTGCTCCTCCTCCTCCTCCTCCTCCTCCTCCGGTGATGTAGAGGAGGAAGCCGAGCCACAATGCACTGATTTATTCCCCTCATTACCTGTTCCGGGACCTGAGCGGCGCCGGGCAAGATGTTGTGCGCGGCCTCGACAACACTCGTCGCCCCCTCTGACAAAGCGGCGCCTCCCTGCCTCTGTGTTGCCGGTGGAGGGGCAAAGAAGCGGGGTTAAGAAGGGGTGGTAAGGTGGATAGAGAGTTGTTGGTGGTGAAGGGACAATAAAGGCGGGAAGGAAAGGGGTGATGAGGTGTAGAGAATGTGTTGCTAGTGATGGGGTTGGAAAGGGAGGCGGAGAAGGGGTGATGAGTTGTAGAGAGTGTGTTGCTGGTGATGGGACGAGGAAGGGGTGGAAGGGGGAAGAGGAGAAAGGTATAGAAAGGGAATGGATGTTGAAAATGTATCGGGGAGATGCAAAAAATGGAGAGTGGGGATAAGGAAAGAGGAAGGGAAGGTCAGTGCAGCGATGCGTTGGGAGGAAAGGTGTATGGGGGTGAAGGAGAAGGAAGGAAGGGCGAAAGAAGGGAAGAAGAACCTACCGGGAATAGCGAGTGGGAAGGGAAGTGTCGTTGAGGGAGAGAGGGAGGGAGGAAAGTTTGTAAGTAGGGCATGCAAAGAGAACGAAATGGAGAAGAGAGAGAGAGAGAGAGAGAGAGAGAGAGAGAGAGAGAGAGAGAGAGAGAATATCCTTGGCGAAGAATAATTTATCTAGATTTCTATTTCCTTGTGAAGAGACAATTTCATTTCCTTAATAAGGGCTCACGTCCTCTTCAGGCTTATGCGTGCGCGCACACACACACACACACACACACACACACACACACACACACTGATATTGCAATATAATTCATACAATTTTCCATCCATATAGAAAAATATGATATAGATTACCACGCGCCGCATCACGAGTCAGCCCAAACTTTAACTTTTAACCTGAACTATGCTGTAAGACTTTTTAACTATCCATAAATATGAGACAGTATGTTCAACTTTAATTAGCAAAGTTAATGAAGAGGAACCCTTGTCGAGGTATTTTTCGGACTGGAATTGTAGCGCCGATTAGCACCAGTAAGTGTTTAGATGTATCACAGAACTGATTATTTTCGAACCCAAATATTTGTATGTTTTACGTTCCGAACAAATACGTTTATAATGCAGCAGGTGAAATGTTTGCCTTTATAAAATGCTGTGTCGACAGAGATAAAAGCATCTTTGTCGACGTAAATGGCAATGGTGGTCGTGGCCCGAGTTTTATAATACATCACATTCTCAACGATTTTAGCGTCTTGATAAACCTCGATTTCCAAAAGGGTAAGCGCTGATCGGTTTGTGTTGGGTGAGCTCACGACGCTTTCTTGGAGGCAGGTAGACCGCTTGTGGCTGTTTGGTCATGGATTGATTGGTCATTTTTCTTGTGTGTGTGTGTGTGTGTGTGTGTGTGTGTGTGTTTTATAACCATACATAAATAGCATATAATTTTCTCGTCAAGGAGTGGCACGCTGGACAAAAGCTCGACATTGACTGTTCCCACTTTTTTCATGTTTCATTTTTCACTCCGCTTAACCAGTGCAGGAGACAAGTTAATTATTACAGGGAAAACAAATCTCACCAGAAAAAAAATATATATACTTCATGACCTGTGACATATGGCGTAACTTTTTTCGTGCTATGAAGAACATTACTGTTTTGTATTAATTTTTTCAAACATTTATTCAAACATTACAATCTCTCCGTTTTGACCTTGTTCCACTCCTGTACCTACATCAGAGTGCCCTTAATTAAGCCTTCCATTAGCAGTGACATCCTTTTTCGCCCCCTTTTCCTGTCTTGAAATAGCGAACAAGGAATATTTACTCCTTGTTACGCTTCTATTCACCGTAAGCTAACCTAATGATGAAGGATTTACTTGTATCCATAGTTACATACCTTCAACAACGTAGCATTCTTCTCTCTTACCTCACCCCGACTCACAATGGCTAAGCATCCTAATATTTCCTCGTTAACAAGATAAGTTGAAGGCAGTCACTCTACCCACAACAAGGCACCCTCAAGCCCTCCACCATTACTGACAAAGCAAAAGTCGCTCCTTCTATTTCGTTCCTGGGCTCGAACTGGCAAAGGGAGGCACAATAGTCACTTCACCTCGCCGCAAATGATTCACCGTAAGCAAAGGCTGAATGGCAAATCTTGATGCTCGTGCAGGGGGCAATAGACTATCATTTGTAAGTGTGTATGGCGAGGCTAACAGGCACGGAAAGGCCATCGCGACAGGCATGACGATAGAAAAAGAGTTCCGTTCGATATCCCTGAAAATAGAATAAAAAAGAGTAAGTGTTGGTCGGCATGTCGGCTTTTGAGGCATCGTGTTCCATCTCAATTTTCGTCTGTCTCTCTGTTTGTTTGACTGTCACCACAACCTCCACCACCACCCTCGCCCCCACCAATACAGGCTAAAATTTTCGTCTGTCTCCGTTTGAATGACTGCCCCCCCCCTCCCCCCCCCCCCCACCACAGTCTGGAAAAAAAAAAGCAAAAATTGGACTCTCTGATCAAAGGAAAATTCGGACCGGGCCATGTGGACGCCGAATGAGGTGGAATTTTGTGATAAATGTATTGCTTGAATGTGTTTGTTGCAGATTGCGTGTGTTACGGCCGTGTGTTGCGTGCGCCAGCCAACCAGCCAGGCCTTTGTTGTGGCGTGTGTGTGTGTGTGTGTGTGTGTGTGTGATATGACTGGAAATGCACGCTCGGGAGTGATTGATTCCTCGTGCACTTCAGGTCATGAACTATATTTCTTTTTAACGGAGATATTTGACTTCGGAGTGTTGTTTATTGTGTGTGTGTGTGTGTGTGTGTGTGTGTGTGTGTGTGTGTGTGTTTGTGTGTGTGTGTGTGTGTGTGTGTGTGTGTGTGTGTGTGTGTGTGTGTGTGTAAAGATCGATACATATAGAAACGATGGGAGAGCTACGTAGTACTGAGGAATGTTTGTTGATGAAAGAAAAAGTGGAATGAGGAAAGTTAAGGAAAGTGACGTCAGGATGGAGGTGAGAAGAGGAAGGAAAAAGAGAATCAAGGTTTAGGGGAAATGGAAGGGTTTGATGAATAAATATCGCAAATTGAGGAAAATAGGACAGAAGTAAGGAAGGAAGAAAGCAACGAATAAAAGATGGAATTTACAAGAGGGAATAGAGGAAGGGAGTGATGATGGAAGACGGGATGGATGGATGGGTGAATCGAACAGGGGGAAGATGAGAGAATGATAGGAAGTGGATGAGGATGAGCTTGAAGGTAAGTAGGTTGTTAGTGGAGTGATCATGTCGGAAATCCACCAAAGAGTTGTTACCGGAGAACGGAATCTAGGTATATATTGTTGTTCTTTTGTAATGTGTGTGTGTGTGTGTGTGTGTGTGTGTGTGTGTGTGGCGCATAAGTACAGGACGCTCCGGCGCACACGCACATATATCTCATTATTTAAGAGCGTCGACACGGATATGTGAATGCAGGGAAACTGTAATGGCGGGAAAAATATAAATGATGATGATGAGGATGTGCGGGAAGAAGAAGAAGGGCGTTGAAGATGAAAGGAGACGAGAGGAGGAGGAGGAGGAAGACAGAAGGGACTGGAAGATGAAAGGAGACAATAGGAAGAGGAGGAGGAGGAGGATAATAGTATGGTCTCCTCTTATCCTCTTCTTCAGTCTCATGATTCTCTTAATTTCACTCCGGCACTCTTCAACCAACTCCACTTCGCTTGGCTCCATCCCGCTTCACTCAGTCCCTCTCCGCTCCACCACCACCATCACCACCACCACCAACAACAACAACAACAACCACTAACAAACCTTTTCTTTTCTCCCTCTTCAGGTCGGCTCTGAGTGGGTGTCGCCTTACGGGAGTTCGCAGGAGCAGGGGTACTACGGTCTGTCCCTCCACGTGCCCGGCGAGCAGGTGAGTACAGGTGGAGCAGGTGCAGCAGTAGTAGTAGTAGTAGTAGGAGGAGTAATAGTAGTAGTAGTAGTAGTAGTAGGAGTAATAGGAGTAGTAGTAGGAGTAGGATTAGTAGTAGTAGTAGTAATAGTAGTAGCAGCTGTGATAAGAGAACATGTATTAAAGATTCCAGCTTCGTTGTCGTCGCGTTTGTTGTCGTCGCGGTCGTTGTCGTCGCGTTTGTTGTCGTCGCGGTCGTTGTCGTCGCGTTTGTTGTCGTCGCGTTTGTTGTCGTCGCGTTTGTTGTCGTCGCGTTTGTTGTCGTCGCGTTTGTTGTCGTCGCGTTTGTTGTCGTCGCGGTCGTTGTCGTCGCGGTCGTTGTCGCGGTAATAGTGTCGTGTCGTCCCTCTGGCGTCTTTCTATTAGTCTCGTATTATTTATCATCCCGACGCTTAGCCGCTCGACCCGTAATGGAGAATATCGGCACGTCTACAGCACCGAAGACAACGGGAATATAAATGATGGGGGGGGAAAAAATAAAACTCGAATCAAAATATAGTATCAAGGACAAAGACAATAAAAAATGAATACAAAAAAAATATCGAAGACAGTGACAATAAAAAATGGGAGAAGAAATGAAAACAAACCAAAAATCAAAGAGGATAAGAAGATAGGAGCGAAAATCTATGAAAAAAAAATATGGAACGATTACAACGGTAACCAAAACAACGGAAAATGAAGCGGAAACTAAAGAATAAAATCAGGCACCAAGAACAGGGATTACCGAAGTGAAGGGAGAAAAGAGAAAACTAAAGCAAAAGGTCAAACTGAGAAAAAATATAATAAAAAGATGGGAAAAGAAAACTCGAAAAACAAAGCAAAAATAAAATAATAATCAGCTGCGCTACACATATGCAAACGTACTTACACATCATCCTCATAACTAAAGCCTTACTCAGAAAGAAGAAATTAAGAAAAAATAAAGAGAAAAACAGAGGAGGGGGGAGGAGGAGAAAAGACGAAAGCAGAGAAAAAATGAAGTTATAGAAAGGAAAAGAATAAGCCAAATAAATATACAGCCAACCAATCATCTGAGGTGAAAACTAAAAAAAGATCCCGGATACCAAATCGATTACTTTGATGTTGTAAGGGCCGCCGGCAACCCTCATATAACTGTGTGTGTGTGTGTGTGTGTGTGTGTGTGTGTGTGTGTGTGTGTGTGTGTGTGTGTTTCTGTGTGCGTAGGAACATCACTCCACCGTAACTACCACTTATCCCGCGAGGAGAATCGGTGGCGTAGACTGATCTCCGTCTTGTTATTATCGCCAGTGACCTCCAGCCTTCTGCCGGCAACATACACCATTCTGTGCTGAGGTCGTCCTATTAGAAGACCTCAATTTCGTGGGCTGGAGTGATTCTCTCTGCCTGTTCAAGCCGCTGTATAGAGAGGGGACGGAACTCTTATCCTGCCGCCTCCGGTCTCGTCTTGAGCTGTGCTACGTTTCATCTGTGCTACTGTCACGACCCCTCACCAGGTGATCTTTAACCTTGTCCTATTTAACCTCCCCACAGTGTTGGCCTAAAGGCTGTGTTGTTGCTATACTTGAACTACTATGTTGAGGTTTAATAGACGGTTATATCACTGTTACGTGTTTGGGGAGTTCATTATTGATGTTTGTTACACCTTTGTGGTGATTGTGTGCACAGTGTTCCCCGGTTGTCCTGATTGACTTCCGTGTATACGACTCCGCACCAGGTAAGTCTAACCTTCTCTATCATTCCTCTCCCGTGATTATTCGTGCTCTTTTCTTAGCTGCCTGTAATGTGATTACTATTTAGGTAGTATCATTTGTGTGGAGAGGATGCTAGACGGTTAGATTACTGTACGTGTTGGAGGAGTTATGTTAGTGTTATTAACTTGTTATTTAATAAACCTAATGTTAAGTTAGCAAGTGTTTGCCTTCCCACTTCCTGAGATACCTATCGTTTTCTATCCTGAACCTTCGGCATTGGAGGCGAACGTAGCTCTCGCAATCTCTAAGCCTTTACAGATGTATATGAAAGCCTGAAGCGACGGCGAAGGCGAAAAATAGATAAAAATATACATAAAAAACATTCTAAAGTCTTTAAAGTCTTTATATAGATCTACCTCAGAACTTGGATGGATGGGAAAGGAGAAAAGAGTGTGGAAAGAAAGGAGGGAAATGATGGAAGGAAGAAAAGTAAAGGAGCATCGAAGTAGTTACAGAAGGAAAAGATATAGAGGATATACAGAGATCCACCTCAAATGTTCCAGAAAATTAAAGAGGCATGGGAAAGATGAAAGAAGGGAAAGAGGAAAAAACGAGAAAATGAGGAAAGCAGATGAAGATGAAAAGGTCAAATGAAGAGAACGTGTCAAAGAAATATGTACAGACGATCAAATGAAGTGTTCTGATGCTGAAAAAAAATATATACCTTCAACTTCAGTTAATTAACTTCAAATCAAATATCAATTTCACAGATGCACGTAACTAATGACGGCGCCACTACCAAGGTACCTCAGCAACAGGGCAATATTAAGATGATGCAACTTAAATATTAATTGCTATAATTGCTATGTACAGTACACTTCAGTTAAATCCCAAACAACTTTTTTTCGCTTTTCGTCACCTTTCTGGTCACCAAGGTACCAAATAGTAGCGGGGAGATATTAGTGAAGAAAATTAACTGAGTGAATCTCTAGTCTGTTCACTCTCAACTACCCACACTCTCCAACACACCCACACTCTAAACTTTTATTCTGTGTTTACGTTTTGAGAAGTATTGGTGAAGAAAATCGACTGAGTTTATCCCAAGTTTTCACGAATTACATTTACGTTTACTCACCCGGTCAAAAAAAAAAAAAAGTTAGATGAAGCGAAAGGGACAGGTACATGGAAGGGAAAGGAAGGGGAAAGGGAGAGGGATGAGGGGAGACTGCAGCTGCTTTATTAATTTCTTGAGGCCGTCTCGTACACCTGCCCACGTCACTCATTGGCCAGGTAAAGAAACAAACATCCAGACGCATAAATAGCATGAAGGGGTGAAGGAAGGGGGAGGAAGTAGGATGGGGAGGCGAAGGACGAAGGGGAAGGAGGAAGGAAGGGGAAGGAAGGGGTGGAGCGGGACCACACCGAAGTACGAGGTGGTAAAAGAGTAAGAGGAGGAGGTGGAAGAGGAGGAAGGGAAGAGCACTAACCGATCGGCTAATGTTTGTTTATTTTGCCTCTTGGGCGGTCTTGGAGGGAGACCAGAGAAGGGAGGAAGTGAGCAGGGAGGAGGAGGAGGAGGAGGAGGAAGGGAAGAAGGGAGTGGAAGTTGTCATAAGTTTGTGGAACGTTTAAATGACCCTCAGCTGACTTATTTACTCTCTCTCTCTCTCTCTCTCTCTCTCTCTCTCTCTCTCTCTCTCTCTCTCTCTCTCTCTCTCTCTCTCTCTCTCTCTCTCTCTCTCTCTCTCTCTCTCTCTCTCTCTTTAATTCTTGAACTGTCGTGTGTGTGTGTGTGTGTGTGTGTGTTTATTAGTCTTGGCCATATCTGTCCCCCGTTAATTGTCTTTCTTTCTTTGCTCCATTTTTATGTTTGTTTCTTTTGTTTTTCTTTCCCTTCCTCTCTGTTTTGTTTGTCTATCTGTCTGTCAGTCTGTCCCAATGTCTCTTGTAGGTCTGCCTGTTCTCTCTCTCTCTCTCTCTCTCTCTCTCTCTCTCTCTCTCTCTCTCTCTCTCTCTCTCTCTCTCTCTCTCTCTCTCTCTCTCTCTCTCTCTCTCTCTCTCTCTCTCTCTCTCTCTCTCTCTCTCTCTCTCTCTCTCTCCATTTATCTATCTATCTACCTATTATCTCCATTTACTGTTATTTGTCTGTTTTTTTTTTCTTTTCTTTTTGTCTCTGCTTTTCTTTATGAGTATCATCTAATATGGAGCTTATGTGTATGTAATTTTTTCTTTTTAAATATTTAGATGGAAGAAGAAATGTATGTAGGTAGATATGTACGTATCCTCAAAATACTAAGGAAAGGTGTGAATCCATGTACGTATATTTAGAATCAACATCCATCACCGATTACACCTTTATGAGCCATCCCTCACTACCTGGCCGGCTTCCTGGCTGACTACCTACCTGGCCAGCTGACTAGACTACCTGGCTGGCTACCTGGCTGGCTGGCTGGCGTGATCCACCCTCGCTAACTTTTCCTTCCCTCGCTTCGAAATTCACCTTGATGCCGCCTCAAACTTTGCGTCAATATCGGGAAGGGCGAGCGAGACACACACACCTGCCCTAACCCTTCCCTTCCCCGCCCGCGCCCTTTTGCTCACACGTCCCCTCTTACCCCCTATCTGCCCTCCCTCTCCCCCCCGTAAAATGATTAATATGTAGCATCGCTTTTGAAATACGTACACACATGGAGAGGTGAGTAAAATAAGGTGTGTGAGTATAGGGGGATGAGGAGGACGATAAGGTGTATTAATAGGAGCTAGAGAGAGAGAGAGAGAGAGAGAGAGAGAGAGAGAGAGAGAGAGAGAGAGAGAGAGAGAGAGAGAGAGAGAGAGAGACCCAGACAGACAGACAAACAGACAGACACAGAGGCAGTAAGCAAGTAAGGAATCGAACGCCATTTTACAAGCGACTGGAAACTGTGTCTGCGGGAAAGATCGATTGGAGGGATTAAGGGAAGAGAGAAGAGAGAAGTGCGTAAGAGAAACTAATATGACCTCGGAAAAGTGCAGAGGATAGGAAGAATAATGGAAGGAGGAAGGAAGAGAAAGGGAGACAGACGGAAGAGTAAGGAAGAAAAAAGGAAGAAGGCAAAGAAAATAATGGAAGGAGGAAGAGAAATGATGACAGACGGAAGATGAAGGAAGGAAGCAAGATTGAAATAAAGAAAGAAAAGAGAGAAAAAAACAGAGAAAATAGAGGAAAGGAAACGTTATGGAGGAATGAAGGAAGAGAAAAAGACGGAAGAAAAGGAAGGAAGGGGAAGAAAGAATAAGTAGAGGAAACAGTAAAGGGAAGGAAAAAGAAGTAAGTAAGATTGAAAAAAAAGGAAGAGTAAGAGGGAAAAAAAAGATGAGGGAAGGATGGCAGAAAAAAAGACCGATGGAAGAGGACATAAGAAAGAGGAAGGAAGAAGGAGGAGAAAGAGGAAAGACAGACAGAACAGGGAGGAAGGAAGGAAGAAAGATAGGGAGGTAGAGTATAAGAGAAAAAGTCGGATCCGGTGAGCTTTCGAGGCGGATTTACGTAAGACAAGGGAACGGTTTGCGAAATGAAGCGTTGGATCCGATTCTTCTCCGCCTCACTTTTACGCTCCCTTAATTGTTTTCTGGAGTGGCATCTGACTATTTTGTTCCGGGTTATTTTTATTATATATTTTTTTGTTTATTTTTTTAATGTCATTTTCATTTATATTTAGTCGTAAATTTTGACTTTTTTTTTCATTTATGTTTTTGTTCTTTTTTCATCCTGTCACTTCCATTATCTTGTCCTGTGTTGTGATCCACCTTTTGTTTTCTTTTGTTTGTTTGTTTTTGTTGTTATTTTTCTCTCATGTCAGTTCCATTTATGTAGTCTAAGTTTTCATTCATGTTTTGTACACGTGTTTTTTATTTTTTTTATTTGGTATTTTAAGTCAGATCCAGTAATTTAGTCTTACCCTTTTATTCATTTTTTATTCCCGTGTTCGTTTTTTTATTATTGTTATGTCAGTTTTATTTTCCAGTCCCACGTTTTGATTCATTACATTATTCGTTTGTCTATTTTATTATCGTTATTACTTTGTTTTGGAGACACGTTTTAATTCTTTCTCTCTCGTGGTAATTTTTCTATGTTTTTTTTCACCTCTTCTCATTGATCCGAAGATTGCTTAGCTTTGTACCACCCACACACCCTTAATGTTTTAAAGCCACATTCGAATCCTTCTTTCTTGTGTTTTATTTTAACCTTTTCTTACTTTTCCGAACATTGCTTGACTTCACACCACACACTCTTTTCCTTCCTTTTTTCACCATTTTTTTCTTATCGATCCGAACATTGCTTAACCTCACGCTACACAAGGACTCACACTCAACCTTCTTGTGGTAATTTCTTCTATATTTATCATTTCTTACCGATCCGAACACTCCTTAACCTTCTACTGCCCACACAGACGCCCTCACTGGAGAAGCAAGTTGATACGCCCCGAGCATAATTTTTAACTAAGTTGATGAAAGAAGAGGTTAATAGTGTTACAAGTCAGACAGCGGAGAGCCAGACGAAGCTCCTCACAAGCAGCTATATTTAGGCAACCTTTACACACTAGCATAAAGAAATCAAAATCCGCCTAACTTTGTAATCTTCTTGGTAAAACTACTCGATGCATCTTTTAAGCATCAATAATCTTCAAATAATAGCATCAGAAATAACCGTCTGCCTACGCCCATACCATTACCGGCAAAGATATGCGATACATCCTTCTTGACATCAATTTTTAAAGAAAGTCGACGAAATAGTCCAAAATTCTTCCCTCCGCCTGACCCTCCCAGTTCTGTATCATTCCCTCCTGTCCCCTCCTTCCCGTCAGTCCATCCCTTTACCTAATCCTCCCAGCCGTGAATCCTTCCCTCCTCCTGATTCTCCCAGTCATGAATCCTTTCCTTCTGACCCCTCCTCCTCCTTCTGTGAATCCTTGCCTCTCTCTGACTCCCCCCCTCCCCGTGCCGTGAGTCTTAGTAAACGTGTTAAAGAAACAAACGCCGCCGTCCCGCCCTCCAGCAGCCAGTCACCGGGGCTTAGAGGACACGTCTTGGCGGCCTGATCTTGTTGGTGTTGGGGTCGAAGTTGGGATGGAACTCTTACACTTCCTCCTCCTCCTCTTTTTTTCTTGTTTTACGTCGTTTTCTTTTTTTTTTACCTGATTTTGTTATTCTTTTTCTTCCTTTTACTTCTTTTTCTCCTACTTCTTTTTCTTCTACTGTTTTTTTTCTTCTCCTTTTTTATTCTTTTTCGTCCTTTCTTCTATTATTCTCGTTTTGTTTTTTGTGAAGTTGTTCTTTTCTTCTTCCTTCTCCTCCTCCTCCCCCTTCTCCTCCTTCTTTTCCTCCTCCTCCTCCTCTTCCTTGTTGGGTCACGGCGTTTGTGTTTTCCGTGTTTTTGAGGGATTTTTTTCATACAAGTTTTGTCTTCCTGAGGGGAGTTTGAGCTACCTTGTTTTTTTTATTTTTTTCTGTTTTCTTTTGTTTTCTGCTCATGCATCTTCTTTTTCCTTCCCCTTCTTCTTCTTCCAAAGCGCTAGATGACATGAGCTGTTGAGGTGCTTTGTTGTAGCTTCATAATCAGTGAACTCTTCTTTTTTCGTGTCTTATTTTTTTCTATCATCTCTCTCTCTCTCTCTCTCTCTCTCTCTCTCTCTCTCTCTCTCTCTCTCTCTCTCTCTCTCTCTCTCTCTCTCTCTCTCTCTCTCCCCCCCCAAAAAAAAATCTTTAGAACACACAAAAATCCAATCCTCATCAGTCCCCCCCCCAAAAAAATCATTCATACGTTTTCATTAATTTCCAGTCAGTCTCCTCTTGATGCCTGTTTGTCTTCAGTGATCGTCTTGGCCGGAATCCTTTTTTTTTAGCTTTACATTTTTTTGTTGTTGTGCCTCAGGGAACAAAAATGAAAAATACAGTAAGAAAAGCTGAGATTGTTTATTTGATTTGCATTAACTTCGAGAAAATGTTTAAGAGGTTCGTTTGATGGATTTAAAGCAATGAATCTGGGTGTTCGAGGCGTGGTTTGGGTAGTGAGGAGAGAGAGTGAGAGAGAGAGAGAGAGAGAGAGAGAGAGAGAGAGAGAGAGAGAGAGAGAGAGAGAGAGAGAGAGAGGTCCGTGGTACTTTTATTGGTAGCCCTAAACAACAATAGCAGAGGACAAAACAATAACACCAGGACAACAGCAACAACAACAACAACAACAACAACATACACAACAATAACTAAAAATACAATAACCATAAAATCGGATCTAAAAACGTTGAAACACAATAAGAACGAGCCTACCACCCTTGCTATACTACTACTACTACTACTACTACTACTACCACTACTACTACTACTACTGCTACTACCATCACCACCATTTGCATTAGCTGTTGTTTATACCCTCTCCTCCCCCCCCTCCCTCTCCTCCTTTTCCTCCGCCTCCGCCTCCGCCTTCTTCTCTTCCTCTTCTGCAGTGTTGTGGGTGTAATGAGAGTGGAAGGCATTTTGGTGGAAGACCGAAGGGGAGGAGGGCCAGTTAATGGGCTAATAGGATACTTATACCAGAGTAGGAGGAGGAGGAGAAGGAGAAGGAGGAAGACAGGGATGCTATAAGAAGATAAAGGTAATAAAGGAAGAATAGAAGACAACTGGAGATGGTGAAGATGGCTGTTGACATGAGAGAGGTTGGAAAGTAGGAGGAGGAGGAAGAGGATGAGGTGTAAGAGGAGCTGCAGAGATTACTGGAGACAATAGCGAGGGAGAAATAGAAAACAATTGGAAGACTCGATAGTAAGTATAGGAAGAGGTAATGGGAGAATTGGATGCTGTGCTGTGAGAGGAGATGAGGCGATTGGAGGAGGAGGAGGAGGAGGGTGGATGCGTGAAAGGCGAAAGGAAAGAAAAGAGGAAGCAGTGTAGGAGAAGACATTAAAACGGAAAGAATTAGAGCGTAAAGGGTTTGACGGAAAGAAGAAGAAGAAAAAGAAGAAGAAGAGCTGAATGTTTCGGTGGAGAACGAGATAACTGAAAACGAAAGATACCAAAGAAAAATAAAGTGCTTGACTAAATTAAAGGAAAAAAATAGAGATCAAGGAATAGAAGGAGAACGATACAAGCAAAGGAAGGAGAAAATAAAATGACGGGGCAGAAGGAAAAGACATAGAGGCATAGTAAAGATAGGAAGAGAAAGATGGTACTGGAAGGAGAGGAGGAGGAGGAGGGAAAAGAAGAGGAAGATACAGAGGAGAATGGGAATGCGCACTGGCGATGGTGTTAATGGATATGGGTGAAGGATGTTCTGGATAACGGACTGAAGTTAATAGTAGGCGAGGATTTAGTGTGTGTGTGTGTGTGTGTGTGTGTGTGTGTGTGTGTGTGTGTGTGTGTGTGTGTGTGTGTGTGTGTGTGCGATAACGAATATATTGAGCAGTTATGTTGATGGTGATGACGATGAGCAGGATGAATAAGCGGTGGATAATGAGGATGAGAATGATAATTATGATGATAGTCAAATTATACATAAACAACGCAATGTGAGATAGCAAACCCCTTCTACACATACCCTTTATTTTTACATCCCTCGTCTCCCTTTTCATTCCCGTCTCGTCCTTCCCTTCTATCCCATCGCTTGACAGAATTCGATCCCATTTATTTATTTATTTTTTTCTATTCTTTTATACTCCGTCTTCCCCTTCCTTTCCCTTCCTTCAAATCCCTTTACTTATTTTACCTTTCCTTCTTGTCCCTCTGTTTTTCCCTTCGTCTCCCTTTCCTTTTCATCTTATTCCATCCCTTCCTAACTTACCTCTAACCTTCTTTTCCTTCCTTTCTTTCCTTCTTGTCCCTCTGTTTTTCCCTTCGTCTCCCTTTCCTTTTCATCTTATATTCCATCCCTTCCTAACTTACCTCTAACCTTCTTTTCATTCATTTCCCTTTCCCCTCTCTGCCCAACCTACCCCTAATCTCTTTTTTCCTTATTTTTCTTTCTATTCCCTTCCGTTCCTTTCCCATCCATTCTAGTTTCCTTCCGTTCCCTTCCCTTCCGTTCCTTTCCATTTCAGTACATTCCCTTCCCTTCCCTTCGCTTATGTTTTCTTTCCTATTTTTCCTTTCCGTTCCATTACACTACAATTCCTTCCTTTCCCTTCCCTTCTATTCCCTTACATTCACATCCTTCCCATACTCCTGATTTACCATCGGAAACACATGGCACTGTATTCCTTTAGGGCAGGCAATGGGCAGGTCAGCAGGTCCCTTCCCCCACTCCCACCTCCACCCCCACCTCCACGCCGCCGCCGCCGCCACCCCCGTCCACTTAACTCACGCCAGCCCGCCAAAATTGAGCCTATAGATCAGAGAAGCTAAAGGGTTGTGCAGCCTTGGCGGGCCGTCATAAAAATTCCTATGAGCTGATGGTGGTGGTGGTGGTGGTGGTGAGGTAGAGGGAGATTCAATGAAGCTAGAGGGGTGCGTTGAGAGAGAGAGAGAGAGAGAGAGAGAGAGAGTTTATTAGCAATACAATGAAACCTTCTCCCCCGCTGCATAGGAATAAAAAAAGAGAAAAGTTAGAAAAAAACATTAAACTTGACGATTGGGTTCATCTTTGCCTCCCCGTGTGTGTGTGTGTGTGTGTGTGTGTGTGTGTGTGTGTGTGTGTGTTAAAGAAAGAAAGAGGGAAGGCTAAAAGGGAAAGATAGAATAAATGATTGAAGAAAGGAGGGAAGGAAGTAAATATAGAGACAGACGAGGGAAGAAAAGAATGAAGAATATATTGATAGTTGGAGATACAGATCGATCGATAGATAGATAGATAGGTGGAGAGAGAGAGAGAGAGAGACCTGAGCCAAAATTGTTTTCGCTTCAGTGTGTTTGTAACGACCTTCCCGGGAAAACAAATACATAAACAACAATCACGAAATACATATATAAGTAATTTGCTTTGATCCACGCGTCCGCGGCGGTTAAGTTTATACTGAATGGAGAGGAAAAGAAGAAAGAAAAACAAGAGGAAAACAGATTAACTAGACGAAGAGAATGAGAGAAATTAAGGCCATGGTGAAAGAAAAAAAATGGAGGGAATGAAAAGTTTGTACTAAATAGACGAGGAGAGGAAAAGGAGAAAGAAAAACAAGAGGAAAACAGATTAACTAGAGAAAGGAAGTGAGAGAAATTAAGGCCATGGTGAAAGAAAAAAAATGGAGAGAATGAAAAGTTTGTACTAAAGAAAGAAGGAAAGGAAAAGAAAAGAAAATCGTGAGGAAAACAGATTAACTAGAGAAAGGAAGTGAAAGAAATTACGGCCGTGGTGAGAGAAAAAAATGGAGAGAATGAAAAGTTTGTAGAAAATGGAGGAGGAAAGGAAAAGAAAAAGAAAATCGTAAGGAAAACAGATTAAAAAGAGGAAGGAAGTGAAAATATTAAGGCGGTGACGAAAGAAGAATAAAAATAAAGAAAATGGGAAAGTTTGTACTAAATGGAGGAGGAAAGGAAAAGAAAAAGAAAACCGGGAGGAAAACATTAATTAGAGAAAGAAAGTGAAAGAAATTACGACCATGGTGAAGGAAAAAAAGAGAAAATAGAGAAAGTTAAGGAAGGAAAGAAATTGAAAAGGTTTGATTTTAATGACAGTTTTCATTATATATTAGTTTATTCACAATGGAACGTTATAAATCGATGACCGTAATGTTAGGCTAGTCATTACGAATTTAACTCCTTTGATGCCTTTGTTTCTTTTTGCTTTATGTGAGAGTGTATAAAAAACATCACTATTGTCCACCTTTTTCTCTTATATGTTACTAATACAGTCTTGATATTCTTAACCTTTTTTTTACCTGTTCCTTATTTACTCCTTTGTTACATCTGACTTTCTCGACTTGTTTTGCATTTGCATTGTTGTTTTCTTGATTAATTTTGTGTAAGCGTTCTCTTTTTCATTCACATTTCTTTTTTACTTATTTTGTCTTTATTCTGCCTTTCTATACACATATTTTCCTTTCCTTTTCACATCCTCCCATTCATTCATTTGCTATCTTCCACTTCTTTTATCGCAGCCAACTTTTTTTTCCTACTCCTTTCCATCCATGTCACATTTTTTTTCAGCTCTCACACACACGCCTCCCCATATCCCTCACCCTCCATCCTCCCATTCCCCTTCCCCTTCCCCTTCCCCATAGATCTCTCCCCTCCATCGCCTCCCATACCGTCCCCTCCATCTATTCCTCTGACACTCCTTTGTCCTCGCGTCGGCCTGTGCTCTCGTGCCTCCTCTTCCTCCTCCTCCTCCTCCTCCTCCTCCTCCTCCTCTCCGACATCATTCATTTCGGCCCTGTCTGCCTCGTGTCATCTGGGCATTGATCACACATTCTCTCTCTCTCTCTCTCTCTCTCTCTCTCTCTCTCTCTCTCTCTCTCTCTCTCTCTCTCTCTCTCTCTCTCTCTCTCTCTCTCTCTCTCTCTCTCTCTCGCTCTCGCTCTCTCTCGCTCTCGCTCCCTCTCCATCTCTCCATCTCCTGAATATATTTTGTTTCCCTTTGTAAATTTGATTGAATACTCCATTTTTCATTCTACTTTTTTTTTCTTCCTCTCTTTCCGCTGTTTATTTCTTACTTTTTTTTTCTTTTTTTTTGGGGGGGGGGGTCATCAAAGTCAAATCCCCTTCTCCCTTTGTTTTCCTGTTCCCTTCTGTTTTTTTTATCCATATGCGTGTATGCCTCTGTTCTTTCATTCCTGATCCGTTTGTCGCTACGTAACATTTTGTGTGTGTGTTTGTCTGTCTGCCCGTATCCGTCTGTGCTTGTGTCTATCTCCTTAAGTGTAAATATTCTCTCTTTTTCTCGTAAGCAAAAAAATAATGGTAGGTCTCTTGTCTCACTCACTTCGTCCCTGTCTCTTTTTCTTTTTTTCTGTCTTTTGGTGATACTGATGTTTGTTGTATGATCAGCCTCCTCCTCCTCCTCCTCCTCCTCACCTGTGCCCCTGAAACTCCACCTCACCCATCTTTTGGGCTGCCCTGTGTAGGCCACTCGGCCTCTTCCAGTCTCCTGTGTTTCTATGTTCTTATGTTCTTATGTAATGAAGTCATTTTCCCCAGCTTAGGGGGTTAGTTGTGTGTTAAGGTAGTAATTTCTCTTATTTCTCTCTTTACTGTAAAATTTCCATGTCCCTTTCTTCCTTAAAGGTACATGGTCTTCTTCTTCTTCTTTCCTCTTCATCTATTCTGCCCTGTCCTTCTTCTGGTCTCTGTTCTTCCTATGTATTCCTATGTATTCTTCCTCCTCCTCCTCCTCCTCCACCCTCCTTTCTCCTCCCTGCAAGTGCTCGTCATGTATTTAGAAAGCAACATGGACTTTCGTTTGTTCTGTTCTTTGTTTGTCATGTGAATTGCATTGTGATGAACTTGCAAATGATGGTGAAGCTGCGCCTAGTCTCTTGTTCATTTCGTCCCCTTGCCTCCGTTAATAAAGTTACCTTCTCGTAACTCTTTTTGCTCCTCCTACTCCTCTAACTCTTCCTCCTGTTTCTCCTGTCCTTCAACTCATCGTTCTCCTCTTCCTTCTTCATTTCCGCCGTTTCTTTTGATGCTCCTCTTTTTTTCAATCTCTTTTCCTTCTTTCTCATCCTTTTCCACCTCTCTCATGTTCTGCTACGTTTTTATCCTCCTCCTCCTCCTCCTCCTCCATATCGCATCAAATTCAGCTCTCCTCTTTTTGGAAATGCACGCACGCCCACACTTGAATCTAATTTTAATATTAGGATCCCGGCGTTTTGTGTCAGTTATTCTTTTTGGGGGGAATTTTCGTTTGGCAAATCTTTCGCGCCGTTACTCTTGCGTTTCGTTCTGGCAAAAGTGATCAGTCGGAATGGTTTAATTTTGCTTTCGTATAAAAAAAAACGTATTTGCGATTCAGTTTTTACAGTTCTTTGTTTACCTGTGTGAGTTTTATTTCTGATAGTATTCTCTCTCTCTCTCTCTCTCTCTCTCTCTCTCTCTCTCTCTCTCTCTCTCTCTCTCTCTCTCTCTCTCTCTCTCTCTCTCTCTCTCTCTCTCTCTCTCTCTCTCTCTCTCTCTCTCTCTCTCTCTCTCTCTCTCTCTCTCTCTCTCTCTCTCTCTCTCTCTCTCTCTCGTGGAAGATTTCAAATAACCTGTTTTTGTTTTTCTTTTCTTTATCCCCTTCATGTTTTTGTTTTCTTTATCATGTTTATTTCTTTGTCTTCATAATGTTTCTCTTAGTCTTCACGTTTTCATTTGTCTTCATGTTTTTCTTGTTCGTCATTGTGTTGTTTTCTTTATTCTCATGTTTGTTTGTTTATGTCCTCAATGTTTTTCTTTCTCTTCATCTTATTCGTTTTTGTCTTAATGGTCATCTTTCTTCGTTGTCGTCGCCGTTGCCCTCCTCCTCCTCCTCCTCCTCCGCGTCCGCTGGTCTCGACAAGTCATGGAGGAAGTTGTCTCAAAGTTTGCATATTAGAGGTTGGCGGGAAGGGCGAGGCGGCGGGCGTCAGGTAGCGAATGTCGTTATTACTATCATCATCATTTCTATTATTATTAGCATTATTATTAAACGTTGTATATTTATCGTGTACGTTTTGTTTTAGGAAGCGAATGTCATCACGATTCTATTTATAAGATTATCATTATTATTATTATTATCATTATTATTATGAAACACTCTCTTGCCGTTCTCTTTTCATGTAGGTTTTGTTTTAGGAAGCGAATGTCATCACGATTCTATTTATAAGATTATCATTATTATTATTATTATCATTATTATTATTAAACGCTCTCTTTCTTTTCTCTTTTCATGTAGGTTTTGTTTTAGGAAGCGAATGTCATTACGATTCTATTTATAAGATTATCATTATTATTATTATTATCATTATTATTATTAAACGCTCTCTTTCTTTTCTCTTTTCATGTAGGTTTTGTTTTAGGAAGCGATTGTCTTTGTTGTTATTATCATCACTATTACACTATTGTCTTCATTATCAAACGTCGTCTCTCCTTTATTTCTATTCTTGTTCGTTTTATTTTAGTGTTTCTTTTTCATTTCGCAAAGGATCGAATCTCTTCCAACCGTTCATGTAGTATCCGGTACTTCACTCAACCCGATCCGAGCCTGAGCAAACCGAGCAGAACCCTGAATGCGAGTCCCTAAATCCGGCGGCGGGTTCGTGCGGAGTTGAGGATCCATGGATTTTCCGCTGACTTGCTTCTTGAATCTCTTTGGCATTTATTGGATGAGTGCGGACTGGTGCTGAGCGGACGTGGAGTGCCGGCAGTGATGGTAGTGGTGGCGATGATGGTGGTGGGGGTGATGGTGGTGGTGGTGGTTGTGGTGGTGGTGGTGGGGGTGGTGGTGGTGGTGGTGGTCTCGTTGGAGGAATCTGGGAATGGTTACGTAATGGTTTTGGGGCTGATATGAGCATGGCCTGTAGATGACCCGGGAATGGTTTGTGAATGGTCTGGCAGCGCTCCGGGAATGGTGTGGGAATGGTTGAATATTGGCTCCGAAATCGCCCTCTCGTGGTCGGCGCTGGAATGGTCTGTCGGTCGCCGTAGTTTTAATGAATGCGTCCCGACCCTGAGCGTTTTTGTTTTGTGTTGTTTCCGAGAACTTGTGTCGTGGGGAATCGATAGAATTACACGCATTATTTGTATCACTTTTGTTTAGCCTCTGAAGCACGCAAGAATGACTGCCTAAGTAATTAAATATATGAATAAACGTATAATGAATCAGATGACATGCAAAACGCAGATGAAGGGGATCAAAGTAGACTTAGATGGCGGACTGGATACAAATGAATAATATTTTTTTTTCAACCTTCATGAGATATATACTCTGCGCTCTTCTAACAGTAATAGTCGTTAAAAAAAAAAAAATAATCTACTACTACTACTACTACTACTACTGCAACATTATCCCTCCCACCACAATCACCATCACGATCAACACAGTTACCACCCTGCCCTCAACCACAACCACCACCATCCCTTGCCACTGTGTTATTGAAAAGAGTGTGTAAGGGTCTGGTGAGGAGTAGCGTTAATAGTGACAGCATGCAGGGGGCGAAGAGTAAGGTAGGAAGGGAGGGCAGGCAGGCTAGGTAGGCGGGTCAAGGGGCAAGGAAGGCTGGAAGAGGAGGAGGAGGAGAAGGGGGGGTGGGGCGCATGGACGAAAATTGCCTGTGACGTCTGGAAAATTGGTTAACACGGCGGGACCAGGAAAGGTACTTGGTGGGCCCGATGTTGGGGCGAGGGAATGGTGCCAGTGTGTGAGTGAGGGCGCGGCGGTGGAGGGAAGTTGGGTTTAAAGGGTGGCGGAGGAGGTACTATTATTATTATTATCACTACTACTACTTCAACTACTACTACTACTACTACTACTACTACTACTACTACTACTTTTTTTACAGCAGAGGAGTCAGTTCAAGGGCATAAAAAAAGGTAACAAATGTGAAAAAAAAGCCCGCTATTCACTGCTCCTAAAAAGAGTTAGAGGAGTGGCCGAAAGATAGGTCAATTTCGGGAGGAGAGGTGTTCTGATACTACCTGATACTACTACTACTACTACTACTACTACCACCACTACTACCACTACCACTATCATCTAAGTTTTGATAATAGAGGAATATGTTGGGTTTATTCGGTATATTCGTTCACCCATCCATCTATTTATTCAGGGTGTATCTCTCTCCCTGCTCGCTTGTATTTCTGGAAGAGATGGAAAGACACGGCTGAATGTTACGTTATGCAAGTCATGAAGCAAGAAAATTGGGCAATAAAGTTAAGCTCCTACGTTACGAGGAATGTGTGCCTTGCTTAAGCATTCTAGAAACACACACACACAACACAACACAACACAGCACAACACACAAGACAAAGAAAGATAAAGCACTAGAACCATCACTAAAAAGCCTCCCTTCCATCCGTGGCCGTTCAGTTCAGACCCACGCACACACAGGTAATTGTTTGGCCAGGTAACGGTCGTAGGGGACGGGGCTCATCCTTCGCGCCAGGTGAGGTGAAGGCGTACCTGTGTTACCTGGGCAGAGGTTGGCATCCTCGGCTCCTCCTCTCAGCTAATTTCGGTCCTCTCCTTTTATGGCCTCGCGTGTGTGATGGTGCAGCTGAGACTCTGATCACCCCGACTCTTCTTTTTTTCCTCTCCCCTTCATCCCCGCATTCTGGTCTCTATATCGACGTCTCATCATCCCCTCACAGCCCTTTCACTCACACCATTCATCCGCTTCGCTATTTTTGCTCATTCTTCCCCCTCATCCACTCCCCTTCCCCTCCTTTCTTCTCACCCTCACTCCATGCCCTAACAGCACTCACGTTACTGTATCGACATCTCCTTATCCCCTCACATCCCTTTCACTCACAACCGCCATCCGCTTCGCTATTTTTCTTCATCCTTTCCCCATACTCATTACACCGACCCCCTTCATCCATCCCATTCCCTCTCCCTTTTCCTTTCTTCCCCTGCCCTTCCTTGCCTCCTCTTTCACTCATACCGTTCCTCTGCCTCCCTATTTTCCCTCATCCTACCCCCTTCCTCATTACACCCAACCTCTCATCCTCCTCATTTACCCTCCTCCTTCTCCTCCCCCTTATCCCCCTTAACCCTTCCCAAGCCTCATTCATCCTTCCCATCATCCCTCATCCTTCCTCATTACATCCAACCCCTAATCCACCCCATATACCCTCCTCTACCCTCCCTACACAACCTCCCTTTACCCTATATTTGGCTACGCTCCCTACTCAGCCTCCCTTCCATCTTCCCCTCCCCTACCTTCCATTACTCTCCCCGCAAGCATTCGTTAAAAAGCGTCAAAAATTTTAGATGAGGCTGTTCCATTGATTCATTAGGTGCGTCTGATGTGTGGGCCTCTAAGCGGCGCCCGTTTAACCAGGTGAATGTGAAATGACCAGGTGGGAGAGAGAGAGAGAGAGAGAGAGAGAGAGAGAGAGAGAAAGGAAAATAGATAAAAAGAAAAGAAAAGGAAAAAGGAAAAAATTAAAAGGAAAAAGAGAAACGGAAAAGGATGAAAAAAAGGAAGAAAAAGAGAAAGAGACAAAGAGAAAGAAAAAGAGACTGAGAGAAAGAAGAAAGAGAAAGAGAGAGAGAGAGAGAGAGAGAGAGAGAGAGAGAGAGAGAGAGAGAGGAAAATAGATAAAAAGAAAAGAAAAGGAAAAAGGAAAAAATTAAAAGGAGAAAAAGGAAAAAAAGGAAAAGAAAAGAGAAAAGGATGAAAAAAAAGGAAGAAAGAGAGAGAGAGAGAGAGAGAGAGAGAGAGAGAGAGAGAGAGAGAGAGAGAGAGAGAGAGAGAGAGAGAGAGAGAGTTGAGTAATGCATGTGGGAGTTTGGTTCTTTCTCATACCGAAGAAGATAAGAAGCGGCTTGTTTATGTGATGAGGTAGCTACATTATCGTGCGTGGTTGCCTCGGAGTCGTGGTGGCGATGTAGTAGTTGCTGCAGAACATATGAAAAATAAAAGAGGTTTGTTCGAAATACTTTATGTCATATCGAAAGTACCTTCCTGATTGGTGGGATGTCTTACCCGATCGGTTCTGAATGAGTTAGAAAACCTTAATGGTACTTTTGATGGTACTTAAAACAAAGAAGGTACATAAAAGGTCATACACAATGTTTTAAGCTAATTCGAAGTCCTCTGAAGCTCGTGTTTCCGTCTCCACTTCTACATTACTGAGGGTTTTTTATGTTGTTGTTGTTGTTGTTGTTGCAGTGCTTCCTAGAAATTAGATGGCCAGTGATTGATGACGAATGAAAACAGGAATATCCGTATCAGGTCTTCTCAAAACTCCTTCCGTCGCGTACCAGATTATATTCCTCTGTTGGATTGTTTCTTGGTAAGCAGACATCCAGCATCCACTGATCGGCGATGATAAATAGCCGGCGCACAAACTTCCCCAATGTGTTATGACTTCTGCCCTCTTGCGCCAGAAATCCCGGATAAGTTTGCATCAACTACATTACAAAGAAGTGTGTCGGAATACGTCCTTGAAACCAGCCATGCAGTGGAAAATGATGATAAAGAACTGGCCAACAAACGCTCCGGCTCTCAAGTTGCTTGAAGAACTACCGCCGTCGCATGCCTGATAACCTCGGGAAAAACGGCCGACCAGTGACCTGCATCAGCCACGTGTCGCAGCTCATGAGAAATACGATGCAGGCCCGCGAGCTCCATCCTGATGACAAACGATGCCGAGACCCCATTGTGCCGCGCCGCCAGCTAAGCCCCGCCAGGCCGCTGGGGACAGACAATTAGACCCAGATCACGGCTTACGGAGGGAGTCTTTACAGCAGAGAAGCAACTCACACAAAACAAGTCCACGGTATTGAAGGGATTTAATATAACGTATCAGAAATAAACCTGTACCAAGATGACGGCGTCCGGCGGGAGTCCGTGCAGCAGAGAAACAGGCCATAAGGAATACAAAAGGTTGATCAGTATTGTAAGGATCCAAACTTTCAACTGAAGGAAGAAGCTTTCGTACTATAAGAAAACATGGCCGACACATTTGCTAAACGTATCCAGCAGAAATATTCTTCCTTGTAGCTCGTGCTCAGAAAATATACTCCAGCATTGAACTGAAGGAATAAGCAGGAAAAAAAAAAGTCTTAAAACCAGATCACAGCTTCCGGCGGTAGTCTTTGCAGGAAGCGGAAAACAGGCCAAACAATAAAAAAGAATGACCTCAGTATTGGCGGAATGTAAATTTTGAACTGGGGTGAACTTTTGGTTGCGAGGAACTAGGAAGTCAATGAATTTTTTGACGAATCAGATCGACTCTTTCAACCGCTCCTATAGCAAGCAACACCAGTAAAGAAACATGTAGAGCGTGAGCGGAGAGAACCATGCTGCAGAGTTATCGCGCGGAAAAGTATTCAGGTTACTGGCGAGGGAAAGAAATGGAAACTCGACTCTGCGTTGTAGCTGTTGTGTTCCGAAGCAGACTGGAGGGTTAGACAACGGAAGGCAGAGAAATAAAGTACGCAAAACTAATCTTTCTGGCGTTGCCCTGGAAGGAAAAAAGGAAATACATTGGAGTTACAACACAATCTAGTACACACACTCACACACACACACACACACACACACACACACACACACACACACACACACACACACACACACACACACACACACACACACACACACACACTCACACATCACCCTGGGCCCGTGTGTGTGGAATATATGAATCTGAAGCAACAGGTAAACAGCGCACTTTTTTTTTGGCACCAGTGTCTGAAAGAAGAGAAAGGAGGGAAGAGAAGGAGGGAGGAAGAGGAGTGCTGGGAGGAGGGAGCGATGTGAGAGGTAGTGGAGTGGGGAGGGACAAGTGCGGCGTGTAGGAGTGTGTTATGCATTATTTACAAGCATCTTGGGATTGGACTGGAGGCGAGAGGCGTCATTATTCTGAAAGATGGACAGAAAGTTAGTTTGTGTATATTTAAGGCCAGTTATTATTGGCGCTAGACTTATTTTTGCTCCATAATTACAAGAGTGTAGCCGTATTAGTGATAGTATTAGTATTATTAAACCTCAGTTATTCATTACTATAATCAGCATTTTAATAGGCGAGAATGTCCTCTTTTTTTCCCGTTTTCATTCCTCTGACACACAACACAACACATCGCAACACAACGCAACACAACACAACACAACACAACACAGACACACACACAACACAAGTCAGCACTACACAGGCACACACACACGCAACACACACAGAGGGAAGGGGGAGTAAAGTAGCCCCATTAGCCGAGTACTACACCAACCCGGCACCACCTCCAGGCGAGTAGCACGACCGGTAATAAAAGGGGAAAACACAGATACGGAAAAATAACGCGACTCTCCTTAACTTCACCCTCGCCGCTCAGAACCCGACATACACCTCGAAGTCACCCTCCTGAATGCAAATTAGTGTGCTGATGTCTCGTTAAGGCTAATGGCGAGGAGAGGAGAAGAGGGGAGGGGATGGGGAGGAAGAGGAGAGGAGAGGAGAGGAGAAGCAAGGAGAGGAGGGCCGGGCAGGGAGCACTCACACAACGGGACTAATTTTGTGGGGAAGGAAACACAGCTTGGAGGAGAACCACGTGAGCGAGCCAGGGAAGAAGACAAAGAATCATTAATCAAAGTCCTTCCTCTAGGGTGGAGAGCAGCTTCACGTGTGTAGCAAACAGAAAGGACTGGAAATCAGTGTTTGTGAGGAATTAAATAATGTGGTATCGATTAATTTCCTCATATACCAGAGATACAGAAGTAGGAGTTCACATCAGGTTAGGTAAAGCTTTGCGTCTAAGAGAATGAAAAGGGCCTCACACAGCAATGCATGGTTAGAAAGACTTGTACACAGAGTGTCTTAGAGAAATTAATTGCTTCGCGTCACATATGGAGCAAATTTATATATTTGACAAGGAAGAAGCTTGTAAAAGCATGGTTCCTTTTATATTACACAACAAGACGTCTCAAGAGAAAGGAATATATCTGACAGTACATGCGACATCATTTGGATGAAATTAAATATGCAAATTCAGTGAATTACTGCATTATAGTAATGAGGAGTCTTTGTGAGCTTTTACCTTTACGTCTTTTGTCATAATTTGTAGCTAAAGATAAAATAAAGGAAATTATTTGATCGTATGTGTGAGCGCCTCGTATGTGATGGATAAGTTACTTCTAGAAAATACAGGAAAGGTAGGAACTTGTCTCTTTCCACATAGCTCGTTCGTTGGAGGTGTAGTCCCAAGGTTTCAAAATAATGGAAAGAATAAGAACAATAGGAGTCTGCCGGGGCCGACCAGTCACCTGCTCGTGAAAGAAACTAATAGACTTTGATAATGGGATGCCTAGAACTAATTTGGATATTATCATTATTATTATTATTATTATTATTATTATTATTATTATTATTATTATTATTATTATTATTATTATTATTATTATTATTTTGATTATTACTAATATATGTATTATTATATTTATCATTATTTATTTGTCATTTTCTATCACGTTATTTATCATTATATATCTTCATCCGCAGCAGCATCACCATCATCATCACCATCATCAATCATCATGATACCCATCATCATCATCACTGTCACCACCACCACCGCCACCTCATCGTTATTACCTAAACTAATAACGAACCGGAGATTATTCTCTTCAGTGACCTCTCAGCCTCGGCCAAGAACATTAAATTACATTAAAACTTTGGCGCAGTCTTTCCCCGCGCGCGAGCAAGGCAAGAGTTTGGTGGGATAAATTTCGTGGCGCTGTGACTGAGGTGCTCGCTGAGGGAGGCTGTGAAGGGCGGGGCCGTGCGGCGAGGTCAGGGCAGACACATGAGATAACGTCTGCTTTTTTCCTGCGTTTTATTAGCTTGTGAAGAATTTTGAAATATTAAGAAAAATGTTAATCACAGGACTTCTGATTGTGAGCGAGGTGTGTGTGTGTGTGTGTGTGTGCGTGTGCGTTTATGTGAGGAGGTACTGACGTCGTTGATCAAATGAATTTCTAAATTTTGTTCCAATGTTAGATAACAAACTAAACTTGAAAACAATACGGAGATTGCGCCAGACTAGCTAAAGTAGAGAGAGAGAGAGAGAGAGAGAGAGAGAGATGTAGAGGTATAGGAAGAGTGATAGAGGATGTAACAAACAAAAGTATAATCATGAGTTCTATTTCAAATTTCCAGCCTCGTTCCACTTAAAGATCTGGAGCATATGTGGAAGGAATAAAGGACAGAAATTGAAGGAAGCATAAAAGTGTTTGGATATCATTTATAAAAGTGATGCCCCCCGATGTGCTTCCAAGGCATAAACACCTGACCCAGACCATTACCTGAAAACGTGTATTGCAGGTGAGATTAGCACACCTGGGCCTCATTAGTCACACAAGCAGGACGTAAACTGTAGGCACGTCAATGTGTGTGTGTGTGTGTGTGTGTGTGTATGTGTGTGTGTGTGTGTGTGTTTAGGCATCCAGATGGCGAGGAAACGAAACTTTACAGTGAGTGTGGAACCGGAGTTAGTGAGACCAGAAAACAGTGTGAGTGAGATGAGGAAAACGGAGCGAGCAGCAAGAGTGTAGCCTACTTATTGCCCTCTTGATAACGTGGCAAAAATACGAAAAAGAAAAATGATGGCTATGAAGAAACAAAAGAGAACCAATAAGCCAAAGATAAGAAAGGAAAAAAGATAGAGTTAAAGATAAAGAGAAAACGATAGAAAAGGATTGGAGAGTTGAGAAAAGGGAAGAAAACGAGGTAGAATATGAAATACAACACCGAATAACAATATATACAACTACAAAACCAAGATCCCCAAACACTCTTCACTAGTTCCCTACACATTGTATCTTCAAGGAAACGAGGGAAATGAAAAAAGCCCACCACCACCTCACACACGGAACGAGACAGAGTAGACAGATGACATAAGAAGCTCTGAGGTGTATATTATTGACTGCGAGACACTAATATCGCTTTCTATGAGGATGGCAACACGAAAAGGAGACATATATATATAAATGTGTGTTACTATGCTTCTCCTCCGAGGATCTTGTTAGCTTCTTCATCCACTTCTGCCTGGGTGTCGTCTGAATAGGAACGGTGTCAGGGGGTGAATAGGTGAAGAGGAAGTGATGAGTAGTGATGAGGAAGATACTGAGAGACATATTCACCTTACCGCCTGGGTGTGGAAATAATGATTGCAAGAGGAGGATGAGGAGGAGCAGGAGGAGGAGAGAAAATGTTAACAGGAAAATTAGAAAAGATAGAATAGTAACAGGAGAAAAGAAAATATAGTTAAAATGATGATAATGATAATACCTCAAGTAAATAATATCATAACGTTAGAATTTGACATGTTCTTTATGGAGAAGCTAAGAAAAAAATAGGTTGCGTCTCTCTCTCTCTCTCTCTCTCTCTCTCTCTCTCTCTCTCTCTCTCTCTCTCTCTCTCTCTCTCTCTCTCTCTCTCCCTCTCTTCCCCCCCCCCCCTCTGCGTATTATCAACGATTTTGACACAGCTTAACAATCAAGGAGAGAAAGAAGGCAGCGATGATGACAGGACAAACAAGCCGTTCATTAGGATCTCCCAATTTTTTTTACTAAAACGCGTTAAAAATTTGTCTACTACGAAACTGAATTACGATAATGCCCTGCTCGAGAGAGAGAGAGAGAGAGAGAGAGAGAGAGAGAGAGAGAGAGAGAGAGAGAGAGAGAGAGAGAGAGAGAGAGTAAATAAATGTCTAATATTGGCGTGTTTGCCGAAGCCGTTTGAACTCTGACAAGAAAAAAAATAAAGAAATTAGAGCTTGGCAAATTTTTTTCTGAGCCAGTTCAGTGTGTTGGAAAATCCATTATAGTAAAAAGTGGTTTGTATCAAGAACCCGGAAGTCAGAATACAAAAAACGGCAGATACGTGAAGTTTTTAATAACCGTAATTCATATACATATTGGTGATATTGGAAAGCTGAGTTTGTTTTTCAGCGAAAGGGAAAAAAAAACAAGAAATGAAATATAAAAGAAAATTGGACAAAAAGAAGATAAAAGGTTAAAGTGGTAAATATAACGTTTTGAAAAGAAAAAAGTAAGAGTCGGTGCACGATAAGAATTTAATTTGAAAGAAAAAATCAATAAAAACTTAAATAATAGATAAAGCCTTAAACCGTACACATAATGTTCGGTCCAGCATGAAATAAAAGTAATAGCCGATAAGAAAAGGGAGAGAAAATGGAAATAGTAAATAAACTTTTTGAAAACTTTAGCTCGGCTCATGGTAAAATGCGAGAGAAAACCTAGACAAAAGGGATAAAAGTAAAAAAGTAAAAAAAATAATAAAGAAAAAGAAAATTAGGTTGCAAAATATGAGAGAAAGCCAGGATATGAAAAAAAAATGAATAGGAAATAAAAGTAGCAAACAGATAAAGTCACGAAATGGGAAAGTTCTGTTTAGGATACAATATAAATTAAGGCATTGCCAGAAAAGAAAAATAATAGAAAATGTGTATAGAGAAAGCCTTAAAGTGAAAAAGTCGATTCATGAAAAATATACAGTAAATGACCAAAATAAAAAATATGACGTAACAGCTGAGAAGTAAAAAAAACTATGCTGACTTGATGTTACTGAAATAAACTTAGACAAAAAGGGATAAAAATTTAAAACAGTACATAAAGAAAATTTTAAAATGAAAAATAAAAATTGGCTCTGGAAAAAAATTCGTACGACTGAAATAAAATCAGAAGAAACAGCTGAGGAGGAAGAAAATTAATGTTGAGTTGGTGTCCCTGATTCGCAAGCCCATTTATGGAACCCAGTCAATGGCGGTGATGACGTGAGTATCGGGGAGTGAAAGGCGGTGTGATTGGCCTCCCGCTGTGCCTACCTGCTGAAGGGGAGACCCAGGTAATGGCGGAGGCTGACGAGGGAGAGAGTCAATGCTTGGGGTAGGTAACGCGTCTGAGGAGGAGGAGGAGGAGGAGGAGGCTTATGCAAGGAGTGGTGGAGAGGGGAGAGTGGGACGAAAGGGCAGTTATGAATGGGGTTGGTCAGCGTGTTATATATGGAACAGGTATATTCTTGACATATAAAGTGAGGAGGTGGAATATGTTAGGAGGACTGAGAGGAGTGAGTGAGACGGGAGGGCAGTTGTGAACGTGGATGGTATTGCTTTGGCTGTTCGCCGTGTTGAAAGAGGAACAGGTATATTCTTGAGGTATGTAAGGCAAGGGGAAGGTAATACGTAAGGAGTGGTGAAAGGGAAGGAGAGAGACGAGAGGGCGGTTGTGAATGTTGAAGTTCGCGTGTCGTAAGGGAAAAAGGTAAATTCTTGAGGTATATAAAGCAAGAGGAGGCTTATGTGTAAGGACTGGTGAAGGGGGTGAGTGGGAAGAGAGGGCAGTTATGAGTGTAGAAGATTTGGAGTGGAATGATTCGCGTGTCGTAAGGGAAACAGATTAATTTTTGAGGCATACAAGGTAAGGAGAGGCTTAAGCTAATTGACCGGTAAAGTGAATGGCTTGAGAAGGGAGGAACGGCACTGGTGATTATAGATAGCCAGAAGTTGGATGATAGGATGATGCTTAAGGTAGGTAAGGTAAGGAGAGGCTTAATTAACATAAACCTGGTTGACTGAATGGGACGAGGGTGAGGCCAGTGGTATTGATGGTGGTAGACGAGGAACATGCAAGTGATTTATAGAGAAGATCGAAGAGGAAAAGATTGACCCGTATCGTAGGTAGAGTCAAGAGAAAGAAGGTTTACTGAAGATGCTCCGAATGATTAACGAAGTGAGAGGGTGGAAATATAGGAATGGTAGTGATTAGTTTGCAGTCTGATGGGGATTCTGAGGGGAACAGAGGCTGACGAGGGGGAAAAGTAAACGTTAGAGGTAGGTAACGAGAGGGAGACTCTGGGATGGAGTGGTGAACGGAGTGAAAAGGGGAGAGAGTGAGGGTAATGGTTGGCTTGCAGTGAGGTGGTCAGTGGGAAGGAAATGGAAGCTGGCGAGGGGAAAAGTAAATGTTTAAGGTAGATAAAGAGAGGGAGGCATACAGAAGGAGGCATGAACGGAGGGAGGGGAAGAAGAGGGCAATGATAGTAACGCTTGGCTTGCAGGGAGGTTGTCAGCGTAAAGGTAAATGAAGCTGACGAGGGGGAAAAGCAAATATTTGAGGTAGGCAACGAGAGGGAAGCTTAGGACAGGAATGGTGAAAGGAGTGAGAGGGAGGAGGGGGCAGTGATAGTAACGCTTGGCTTGCGGTGAGGTGGTCAGCGTGAGGGTAAGGGAAGCTGGCGAGGGGACGATGTTAATATTTGAGGTAGGCAAGGCGAGGAAAGGGGGAGGGTTATGTAACGGGATTGGGGTGGTGAGCAGGATGTGAGGGGCGAGCGGGCAGAGGTTGTGGTGAAGGGTTGGCAGCAGTGAGTCGCGATACCTTGATTAATATTATGATCATTGCTTAGACTTGATTCTAATGATGCATGAAGTAGGACAGCGCTAATAATATGCCCAAGTAGTGAATACTATCAGTTTCTATTTTGCCGCGGCGTTGAAAAGATCCTGATAATACATTTTTATCTTTTTGTTTTATCGTACATTTGTCCTTTAAAATTAACATTCCAAGATGATGAAATGAGTGTGTGTATTACATGTCGTAGTCTAATGTGCATCCACGGAGAACTAAATTATACATAGTGTGTGACTTTTACCTTTGAAAGTTGAAGTTTATGATGCATCTGACACCAAGATTAATTAAATCAGCTTCCTCGAGGTTGGGCGTTCTGTATCGTCTCCTCCAGTTTTCTCCCCCGCACAGATGCTGTCCATATACAGGGGCCTTGTCCGCCCTCGTATGGAGTATGCATTACATGTGTGGGGGGGCCCCACTCACACAGCTCTTTTGGACAAAGTAGAGTCAAAGACTCTTCATCTCATCAACTCCCCTCCTCATACTGACAGTCTTTTACCTCTTAAATTCCGCCACCATGTTGCCTCTCTTTCTATCTTCTATCGATATTTTCATGGTGACTGCTCTTCTAAACTTGCTAACTGCATGCCTCCCCCGCTCCCACGGCTCCGCTTCACTCGACTTTCTACTCTAGCTCATCCCTATACTGTCCAAACCCCTTATGCAAGAGTTAACCAGCATCTTCACTCTTTCATCCCCTACACTGGTAAACTCTGGAACAGCCTTCCTTTGTCTGTATTTCCTCCTGCCTATGACTTGACCTCCTTCAAGAAGAGTGTATCAAGACACCTCTCCACCCGAAATTGACCTCTCTTTTGGCCACTCTTTACTTTTGTCTGTTATGGGAGCGGTGCGTAGCGGACTTTTTTTCTACACTCTTTTTGTTGCCCTTGAGCCGTCTCCTTTTGTTGTTAAAAAAAAATGATGCTGCCCCACGGAACACTGAATAACGAGATGCGTTGTGTGTGTGTCTGTGTGTGTGTGTGTGTGTGTGTGTGTGTGTGTGTGTGTGTGTGTGTGTGTGTGTGTGTGTATTATTAGCACGTCCGTTGCCTTCGGGTCTGTACGAAAGGGCAACAGTGAGGGAGATGGACGGAGAAAAGATGATAGGGTCACCTCCAGCTTTGAATATTTAAATGGGAGATGAATTCCGAGGCCACACACGCCAATACCATATTCCCCCCACTATACTTTTGCAGTGATGAGTGAGGCTTCTCTTACATCCCTTTCAAGTCTCGTATATTACCGTGCTGAGGAAAAATGCAAACCCGTAAAGGACTGGTGAGAAGGGAGAGACCAAGAGCCATGAAAACGTGTGGAGCCAGATTAACCTCTTTTTTTTACCACGCGTGACAGATGAAACAATGAGCGCATGTGCCGTGGTTCTTCCGTCCGCTGTGACGCAAGACAACCCCGAGAGCCAGATTATGGTCGCGGGGGAGATAGAGGCTTTACGAATTCAGTGCGTAGGGTTAAAGCTGCCGTGTGGGAGCGAGTGTGTGAGGGTTGGAAATGTTTAGGTGGTAACACTGTAGGGAGTATGAATGCGAGAGAAAAGGCAGGAAACGGGATGGCTTGAGGCGGAGGAAAAGCTGGAGTGTGTGGACATTTCAACGCGTGTGTGGAGGCGAGGGTGGCGGCGGTGGTGGTGGTGGTGATGGTGTTGGAGGCGGGCATAGAGAGACAGACACTGATTCTCACATCACTGTTTTGCCTCAAGCCATTGGTGTAGAAAGATAGAAGAGTTGGAAGACTGAACGCATGAAAAATATATACGTATACGAAATGGAGATTATAATTCCATCCGAACCATCTGTGTGTAACTAAAAGGGAATTTCAAGTAGTTTTTATCTGCAGTCATTGGTGTTGTTAGAGGTTTTTAAAAGATGTAAAACTGGACATAATTAGAAACGGCTCAAAATAAAGATCATATATAACATTCTCTGGGTCATTAGTGCAAAGGTTAACAACATTATTAATGCCTTTTTACCTTTAAAGTAATAGGTGAAGTAGGAAAGAAAGTAAGGAGTGAACAAAATAAAATAGCTACAAAATTGAACAAAAATCATACATACCAAGAATTAGAGAGATATAGAGAGAAAGATGGATAAATATATAAAAATAGCTTGAGAAATAGAAAGATTGACAGAGAAAGATAGAGAAATAAATATAGATAGATAAATTAAAAAGAAGCTGTAGAGAAAAAAAGAGTAGATGAGCATAGAATCAAAATATACATGCGTTTATATATTGTTTCAGTGCATTTATACATACATAAATGCATACATACATACGTACATACATACATGCATACATTTACAGCCATACAATGTCGTTACTCTTTCTATCTATCTTTGAGTCTTCGCCCTAACTGTAGCATGTAATGTAGTAGACCATCCAGTGTCCAATGTAACATCATAGACCGTCCGATATCCCGTGTAATATTATAGACCATCCAGTGTCCAATGTAACATCATAGACCGTCCGATATCCCGTGTAATATTATAGACCATCCAGTGTCCAATGTAATATCATAGACCGTCCGATATCCCGTGTAATATTATAGACCATCCAGTGTCCAATGTAATATTATAGGCTATCCAATATCCCGTGTAATATTATAGACCATCCAGTGGCCAGTATCTCTCCTAAGCCTCGCACTGCATAACTACGGAAAAGCCGATCGCAGCGTGAAAGCCGTCAATCGCATTATTCGCCGCCAGTTTTCATAAATAGATTGACGACGTTCAGTGCTGGAGAGACGCAGAACACCTCGACAAGACTTAACCTTTCATGCATGGGAATCAAGTGACAGAAGACTAACGTGCAGTATTTATTAACAGCTGTGCTTCTCTCTCTCTCTCTCTCTCTCTCTCTCTCTCTCTCTCTCTCTCTCTCTCTCTCTCTCTCTCTCTCTCTCTCTCTCTCTCTCTCTCTCTCTCTCTCTCTCTCTCTCTCTCTCTCTCTCTCTCTCTCTCAATGTATCTATCGTTCTCTATTTAGCTCGCCTTCTATCTTTCTGTATCCCTCTATCTATCGTCCATCTACATCATTCTCTATCAATTCATCTAGTTTGCTTTCTTCTTATATCCATCTTTCTATCATTCTACCTATCTATCTATCTATCTGTCTATCTCTTCCCCGGTATACATGATCGGTTTTGTGTGTCATGATGTTCCTTGACCCGTTTTTCGTTTTTTTATCCTCTCGGGGGGACGCGTGTAATGTTTTCCTCGGTCTTCAAGGCACTTTAGGCGGAGTCCCGGGGAGATTGAGGCGGACGGGGGAAACTATAGGAAACAGATATTTCAAGAGAGGAGGCTGCGGCGTGTCTAATGGCGGGGAGGGAGGGAAGGGAAAAGAAGGGCGGAAGGGGGAAGAAGGGGCAAAATTACAGGACAGGAAAAATGTCAAGGATAGAGGAAAAGGAAGAGGAGGAGGAGGAGGAAAAGGGAAAATGGTATGTAAATGAGACGAAATGATGAGAGGGAAGGAGAAAATGAGTGTGTGTGTGTGTGTGTGTGTGTGTGTGTGTGTGTGTGTGTGTGTGTGTGTGTGTGTGTGTTTGTCCTTACATCTATTCGTCTGTCGTCTGTCTGCCTGCCCGTCTGCTTTTAGATATTTTCCAAAGATGTCTGTCTGTCTTTCATTCAGTCAAGTGGTCTGAAGAAATATATTCTACAAGTTAAATATTATATTTCCCTCTAAAGACAAAATAATATCGGACGTAAAATGAAAAAGAAAAATGAAACATGAAAAGTAAAAATGATGTCGCTTGTCTAAGGTTCTGGTGTGAGTGAGCTGTGTCTCGCCCCTTCCCGCAAGACTTCCCGACGTGCCGCCCACATCTCTTTGCCGCCGCGTTACCAATCTGTGGCTCCCTCTCACGCCGGCCGCCGCCCTTCTTGCTTCGCTGCTCATTCTTTATATATATATATATATATATATATATATATATATATATATATATATATATATATATATATATATATATATATATATATATATATATATATATATATATATATATATATAAAGATATATATATATATATATATATATATATATATATATATATACATACATACATACATACAGAGAGAGAGAGAGAGAGAGAGAGAGAGAGAGAGAGAGAGAGAGAGAGAGAGAATTTCTATTCCCTCTTCCCTTTCCTAGTCTCATATCGCTCAGCCAGTCTTTCCTTCACTGACACTCTTCCATCTTCGCTTTTGTGTGTTTTTTTAGCTATCACTATTTCCTCTCTTCCCTCTACTCGCTCTTACTCTCATCGCTCCTGTTCTCTTATTCTCTTCTCTCTTAATCCTTCTCTTTTATATATGACCCTCGCCGCGCCCTCCCCGCCCACCGCTCCCAAGCTCTTCATTCTTCCCTCGCGGCGCACTTTTCCGCCGTCCCCTCCTGCGGACCGTCGTGGCGGAGGCGGGGCCGCGCGTCTCGCCCCCAGCCTGGCCGTAAAAAGCCCTGGAGGGGGAGTCGTAAATATCGCGAACACCGGCGTCAGTTATTGCTGTCTTGTCGCGACGGTGGAGCAGAAAATGCTTTGATCGGTATTCCTTCAACATCATTTGAGCGTTCAGAAGTTGTCTTTATTGCATTTTTGGCGCCTTAATTTAGTACTCCGTCGTGTTGGTGTTTATGAGATTCTTGGAGTTGTTTATCAGTCTGTTTTCTATCTGTCATCCGAATGTTTACGTGTTTCTCCTTTTTAAATTGCTGATGCGTTAACTTCGATGCGCTGTTTGTTTGTTTGTTTTTTGTGGTATTTTTGCAGAACTTTTTTTGTATTGATGGCGTTCAGAATTAACTTTACCTCGGTCTTGCACTGCGGCTTTAGCTCTCATTTCGGATTTATTTCACTAATTCATCTTTAATATCAAAGCTAAGTTACAATCTCGTTTTGAATCACTACTTTGCCTATGATATTTTTGTTCTCAATTCACTTCTTTGTCTCCAATCACAAACTTTCATTTTACTACTCTATCTTATATCTTCTCAGGGTGGTACTTTTGTCTGTGATCTCGTCTTTGATTCACTAATTCCACTACCTTATCTAATCTCTCTCTCGGCTCACTAGCTTGTCTCTAATCTCGTCTTCAATTCACGACTTTGCTTTCAGTCTCACTTTCGAATCACCACTCTCATTTTCGTCTCTGGGCTGGCGTGAGAGTCTACCCGGGTGTGTCTCCTCTACTGAAGGTTACCTAACTCACCTTTGCATGATTGACAACCTTACCTTTCCTCCACACACCTGTCAGACACGCCCAGTTACCTGCTACCCTGCTCCTTCATTCCCTCACCCGCACTCCCTCTCCTCTCACTCCTTATTTCGTATTTTGTGACTATTCCAACACTCCCCAGCCACTAACCTTTCAGCCCGAGCCTCATAAATCTCGTGTCATTCTCTCTCTGCTGTTCTTTTAAGTCTTTCTTTTCATAGCTTCACTGTTCGCTGCCTCTTCCTTGTCTCCTTTATCTCTAATCTTCCTCGTTCCTCTCGTGTTCCTCCTCCTTATCTTCTTCCTGTTTCATCTTCCCCTCCTCGGTCTTGTCCTTCTGCATTGTATCGTCTCTGTGTTTCCTCCTCCCCTTGTGCTTCTTCGAGTCTTTCTTATCCTCTGCCTGCTTCATCTTGCCCTTCTTCCGTTTCCTCCTCCTCCTACTCTTCGTCTTCGTCTTTCATCAGTACCTAGAAGTATTCACAGGTGTTTTTCGTGAATACTTAACGTTATATATCGACGTTTGAAGTGATGGGAGTAAGTGGATACCTGGAACAACCCCTCCCTCTCACCTTCACTCCTCTCCCCAACCCCAACCCCACCTTGAGACGATTGGACCCTCCCTAACCCCATTTCAACCCTCCCCTTACCCCATCTCAACCTCCCTTTACCATTTCAACCCTCCCCTTACCCCTCTTCCCTTC
>NC_066559.1:5162255-5219755 GCF_024679095.1 Eriocheir sinensis | reverse complement strand
TTACCTTCTGAAAATAGTAAGTCAAAGGAGGAGGAAATACAGTAGAAGGAAGGCTGCATAAATTTATTAGGGAAAGGGATGAAAGAGTTTTGATACTGGTTAGCTCTTGCATTAGGAAGCTGGACTGTATTGATGCTATTGACTGTCTGCCAACTAAACCTCTTACCAAACCCCGACTCACAAAACCGCTGCCAAACAAACCCCTGCTTACCTATCTCCTGCTCATCAACCCCTGCTCACCCTACCCTTACCTCCATCACCTCACTTTCCTCTCTTACCTTCCCTTTGCTTCCCTCCCTTACAATCCCTGCTCACTAAACCCCTGTTCACCAACCCCTGCTCACCAAACCCTGCTCACCAAACCCCTGCTTACCCTACTCTTACGTCCATTTCCTCTCTTTCCTCCCTTCCTTTCCGTTTGCTCCCCTCCCTTACACCCCTCCCCACCAAACCCCTGTATCCATCAACCCCTTGCCCACCGAACACTAGGTATCGAACCCCCTCCTACCCGGCTTACACATGATCAACACTTTTACCACCACCAAACATCTTTCTCACTTATAGAATTTCTGTCCGGGTCCACCAAAACCACCATTCGCTTTCTCAGACTATCTTTTTTTCTTATTTCTCGTAGTAACTGAAAGAAGTATATAAGAGAAATTCTCCACCACCTGGGGATTCAATATATATTTGTTATCTGTCTTGTTTCGCTCCTTGCCTTGCCAATCTTGTTATTCGTTTTCTTCCTTCCTTCCTTCCCTCCCTCCCTCCCTTCCTCCGGACCTCCGTAAATAGCCTTCCCTTCCCTTCCCAGACACTCGAGAGGCAGGCAAAAGTTCTCCGGATTTATGGCGTTTTGGATAACAGGTTTGGAAGGGGAACGAGAGAGAGAGAGAGAGAGAGAGAGAGAGAGAGTTATTGTACAATGACTCTCCAACGTTAGCAAAATCAAGCATCGGTGATATTCTGCTCCTGTCTGCAAAACGATTCCGATGCTAAAATAACACCCTGGTAATACATTTGTCGTTTTCATCGTGTATATATATTGTTTTCTTACTCGTGTACTGCATTTTACCGGCTTATCTTATTATATTATTCGTCAGCAGTTTTCTTTTTTGTACAAGTTCGCTCTATTGGATTAGCCCTCTGCAGCAGTCCTAAGCCGTTTTCTTCGCTGATACACGTTCCTCACTCGCTCACGGAACACACCGGGTAATCTAATCGTACTCACTGACATCCAAGCAACATGCCGCCTCGTCGCCTCTCTCTGCGCCGCGGGATTTGATTGATAAAACTAACTTACATGAGAAATTGTCCACCGCTGCCGAGTTTCTAAAGCACCACGCCAGCTGAGGTAACGTTCCTAAGCCCCACGCCAGCTGAGGTAACGTTCCTAAGCACCACGCCAGCTGAGGTAACGTTTCTTTTTAGGTGTTTTATGAAGTGAAAAAGAAACACAGTTCAGCGACAAATGGTTTACAATGTATCTTTAATCTGTCCTTTGATTTTTTGTATTTCATTTTTGTACTTGATAACAAAACCTCTCATGTATTTTTGTACCGGCCTGACACACTTCACACATCATCAAAATGGGTCAGAGATTAATTTTTGACCTAACATTAGCTCTAGTTTGTGTCTCGTTCTGTTGTTCTTAATTTGAGGTACAGATTCGCAGTGTGCCGTGCATTATATATTTAAAAATGTATTCTAGCAATTCGTAATCGTGTTTCATTTTTTGTGTATTTGTTTGCAATGTGAAAAATCTGACATCATTTTCTGCCAAAAGCATTTCTAATTTTATCAGACAAGATTGCAGTTTTGCACCGAGGAAATAATCTGTCTGGTTCAGGGATTACCGAATTTCCAATCTTTGTGTCCGCGGAAATTTAGCAGCGGAATTAAGCAGATCGGCATTGCTATCATTAATATAGATTCCACACAATTCCGGCTTAACAAAAACAATAATCAGCATCAGTAATAATAATGGTGCTCAGTGAGAGGGCACGAACGGAACGGCTTTTCTTCTTCTATTAATGGCGTGCAGTGGCTCCTGTACCCTGTGTTCCCTCGCGCATGTCTAGCTGACCCTGCCTTCATAGTCTTATTTAACGGGTCTATGTTTTCTCATGCGTGTGTCTAACGTCCCCCTTTTAGCACGGCATATGTAGTAACCCTTCATTCCCTCGTATATTAAACCACAATTTGTTTCCGTGTTGTCTAAAGGGGCTTTGTTATCTCTCGTGTGCATACTACTCCCCGTCTCAGTGGCCGGCTAACGAACCGTGTCATTACGGCGCTCGCTACGCCCACTAACCTTGCTTTATGCGGACCTAACGAGGGGAGTGTCGTCTATGGCTTATTGGAGAGTAAGAATACAAGTAGTAGTATAATAATTTATGTATACGGTGTAAACAAGTTATATCAGAGAGAGAGAGAGAGAGAGAGAGAGAGAGGGGGGGGGGGGAGACGGATAGAAACAAAGATAAACACTTCATAATCTCTTGAAAGCCAATAAATTTCAATACATCACCAATAAAAGCTCCTGAACACGCCCCACAAAATGCTGCGTTGTCGCTGGGAGCCACAGAGGACTCACCCACGACGCCGCTCCTATTTTGCAAGGCACGCCGAGCCGAGCTACGCCACACCAAGTGGACTCGCGGGAATCAATAGAGAAACGTCGCCAACATTATGGAGACAGCAAGGCAGACATATCGGCACACCACTATATATTCTTGAGCGAGTATGAAAGCGAGCCGAGCATGCAGCGACCTCCTGCTCAAAAGAATACAGCAGCTTTGGATGTCCCTGCCTTGCCACAAAGCCGCCCCCCTCACAGGCTGATTGATTGCCTGAAAACCTTTGTTGCCTCCCGGGGAAGCTGCCGCCCACGTGACAGCGCCGCCAGGAAGGTTAGCATGAAAGGCATGTGTCGACAAGGAGCGCCGGAGACAGGCCGAATAGTCGCGTGTGGATGGCAGAGAAACATGGCTTTTGTGCGCTTCTAAAGGTAAAGGGCACCAACACGAGGAGTAAAAAAGAAAAAAAAAAAAAGAAAAAAAGAATAAAAGAAACTCCCACAGAATGTTGCTCCTGGAAAGAAAACAGGAAACCAAAGAACTGTTAGAATGTATTCTTGTGGTGTCCTGATGCTGCTCTTTTCAGAGTTTATGCCGAAGGAAAAGGAAAGGATCAGTAGAACGGAGACCTTGCTGTGAGAATAAAATTAGTGGTTTAAGATAATTACTTATTTCGATAGGTGTTGTGAAGTGTATTATTGTCGCTGTTGATTATAAACGACGAGTGTAATGGGTTTTTTTTTCTGTTCCTTCGCCAAATTTTTCTATATCTACGTTTGTAAATACTTCAACTCAATATTATTCATGTCATCACTCCAAAAAAAAAAAAACGCATGAATATTCGAAAGGTGACACAATCTATACCTGAATATTATTTAATAACTTCAGAATGCATAAATAAATACTCTTCAAAATATCAGAGCCACCCCTTTTTCCGATTTTATTAACCGGAGGCGAGGCGAACTCTCCTCCCCCCCCCCCCCCCCACACCACCACCACCACCACCACCACCTCCGCCTTCCTGACCTAACCAACCGCTCGACCCTTTCATAGTTTTGGAGAGACTCTGCTCCTTCTTTTACGTGCCGTACCTGCCCTGCGTGAACCCATATTGCGTTACCTCTCTCTCTCTCTCTCTCTCTCTCTCTCTCTCTCTCTCTCTCTCTCTCTCTCTCTCTCTCTCTCTCTCTCTCTCTCTCTCTCTCTCTCTCTCTCTCTCTCTCTCTCTCTCTCTCTCTCTCTCTCTCTCTCTCTCTCTCTCTCTCTCTCTCTCTCTCTCTCTCTCTCTCTCTCTCTCTCTCTCTCTCTCTCTCTCTCTCTCTCTCTCTCTCTCTCTCTCTCTCTCTCTCTCTCTCTCTCTCTCTCTCTCTCTCTCTCTCTCTCTCTCTCTCTCTCTCTCTCTCTCTCTCTCTCTCTCTCTCTCTCTCTCTCTCTCTCTCTCTCTCTCTCTCTCTCTCTCTCTCTCTCTCTCTCTCTCTCACACACACACACACACACACACACACACACACACACACACACATACATACACACATTGCGGAGTGAAAAGAAGCATGACCCTAATAACCCGACGTACAATTGTGTCGAGACCTCTCTGGCGCTGCTGTGTGTGTGCTTGAACCTGGCGCGGCAAATTGTTCCCTGAATACTGGAGAGAGAGAGAGAGAGAGAGAGAGAGAGAGTTATTCACCTTTCCTTTGTTTCTTTTATCCGAATTTTCCGATATTACAGCACCGTTTGATTGGAATTTCGGGACTTCCCTGTGAATGCCTCATCATTCAGCTTTAGGGGGAAAAGACGAGCGAGTAAAAGAAAGTGGACGCTTGAAATCCTCCCGCGACACCCATCTTTGGCGTATTACTGAGTACTCAAGATAAACGGGGTCATAATATACCATTTAGAGGTCACGTTCTAAATATACGACACACTAATACCATCTAAAGACTATCACATCAAAAATACAGCTTTATCAACGGTCCTTCCTCAAAATAACCTCCGTCTATCAAAATAATTACACTATATTCCTACACTGATTGGGAGTAGACACGAGAGGGTCACCGAGCGAGAGTAGTTTGTCATCATCAGGAGGAGGGTTGGGTGGGTTCGTGCCTGGAGGAGGGTCGCAGCAGAAGTCCGGACCGCGGAGTTCATCGGGAAGCTGTAGCAACGCCGCTGTTAATGATCGAAGGGCCGGCAGTCAAGCCCCACCAAGACCCGCCCCAGCAAAGCCACATTACCGCCCCGTCGGCCCTTGATGTGAGGCGCTCCCACTCAAGACGAAATTCATTTTAGTAATTTGAGGCGATACATAGAGGTGGAGATGCTGGGAGGTCACTTAATTAACTTCTTCACCACGAAATGATAATAGTAATGATAATGAAGATGATAACAATAATATGAATAAAACTAATAATAAGGAAATAAATGATAACGACACCACCATCATCAACAAGAACAACAACAACAACAATTATTACAGTAAAGATCGTTGCGTTAGCTATAAGCCCTCAACCTAAATATAGTCTCGCGTTCATTGAAATACACAAACTCCACCAAACTGATAACAAAAAATAATAATAGATAGCAATATAACAACGACAACAACAACAACGACAATAACAGTAAAGATCGTCGCAGCAGCTGTAACCCCTCAACCTTAACGTCGTCTCGTGCTCACTGAAATACACAAACTCCGCATTCGTTTGAAATTAATTCGATCATCGTTTTATTGTCAGTGTACACAGTTTTCCCTTCCATTTATTTTGAATTTTCTGACATCAAACTCGTTGCATCGGTATATAACCTTTTTTTTTCCCTCAACATTCGCAGCAATTTGATTCAGTCACCGAAAATTATTGCGATCGAGTAGTGTTTCCTTACTTTTGTGATATATCCTTACTAATAATTAGCCCCTGTTCAAAGCTTTCTGTTCCTCATTAACTCAATCCTCTGTTCCTCTCCCATTTTTCTTATCCAGTAACAAAGATAAACAGGATGATAAAGACCTCAGAGTACGGTGTCTTGGGAGTCCCTGTGCAGTTTTGTAATTCAGTTATTGGTTACCCTATCTCTTATGGGAGTAAAAATGTCTTTCCTTTTTCTTCGTCAAGTTAATTAATGCGAATAAACTTTTGTCTCTCATATATGCTGCGCTTGTTACAATATCAACTGTAAACGAAAACTGACACCATTTCGAAATAGTTCTCGTCACCAGTAAGCCGCTGCGCGCCAGTCCGTCAACCTTGAAGTAAAAAATATTGAGTCCACATCAAAAAGTTCTCATCCACAAACTTTAACCTTACACCAAATTTGGGTTTTAACATATTTCCATTTAGTTTCATATTTGTCGGCTGGTTCGAGCTCTCTTCGTATATTTTTATGTTTCATATTTTTCACAGATATGTTTTTAGTTTTACAGATTTAATTTGATTGGTAGCTCTGATAATTTGGTGTTTTCCGTTTATAGATTTACTGTTTGATATATTTGTAACTTCGTCTCTACACTCAACATGTTTTCGATCATGCCTTCCGTTCAAAAATATAGATGGTCATATCTTTCTGAATAGTGTCATTTTCGATATCTCAATGGCCGTGCGAAGAATAGCTCATGAATTATCTGGCTTAAATTAGCATCGGGGTCATAGCTGGTGGATCGATGTCGCCTGGGTACCTAAAGCATCCCTGGGAAAGGTAAACTGTGGCAATCCGGACAGCAAAGTTGGATCGTTCCCCGAGCAATAGATACACACACATCATAGGTTCGTATGTCACTCATGCTGAACTGCGCCATGAGAAACGAAATACACGCTGCTGACTTTGTTTTTCTTTTGGTGTTTATTTCTGATTAGTTGGAAATAGTTAGTGTAAGACGGCTGCTTGGGTAACAGTATCACCTTAAGAGACACTGTTGCGATTCAAAGGCACTTTCTGTCACCACCGTAAAACATTGAGTACCAAGAGACGACTGCACGCCGCTAACTTATACTTTTACAGTTTCTTTCCTTTATCTAACCTTTATCTTGCCCCTCATTCGCCTTATTTTTCCTCAGCATCTAGAGCTATTGTGCCTTGCCCTCTTCCTTTTCTTCTCACAGCGTTTAGCTTTTTAATATTTTCACTTTGCTTGATATATACTTCTTGGCATAGACTCACCACAGCGCGCCCTCTCTTCCCTTCCGACTTCCTGTTGACAACCGCGGCCTTCCGTCTTGCCTCTATAATCGATAATGCATTCATCTCTTGCCCGCAGATATATTTATTATCCCTGCAATATTGACAAACTGTGGGAGCCTTTGTTTAGTTGTTGATTAATTATTTGTTTACACTACTAAATCCGTCCCCTCATAACTTATAAAGAACTACACATGTTCCTTAAATTAAGTATTTAACATTATTTGACGTTCCATGAATAGGTCCGTTGGCAAGGTTGTATAATTGCTGCAATCGATCGTGTGTGTGTGTGTGTGTGTGTGTGTGTGTGTGTGTGTGTGTGTGTGTGTGTGATACGAATTTAGGATGATAATTGCAACAAATTCAAATATCATCATTCTTAATATTATGCCATTATAGTTATTATCAATATTATTATTATTATTATTATTATTATTATTATTATTATTATTATTATTATTATTATTATTATTATTATTATTATTATTATTATTATTATTATTATCATCATCATCATCATCATCATCATCATCATCATCATCATCATCATCATCATCATCATCATCATCATCATCATCATCATCATCATCATCATCATCATCATCATTGCAATCATTATTGAAATTGGTATTATTATCATTACTAATATTAGTTTTATGATGATAATTAAACTCACTTTCAATAGAGCTTGCAAGAGGTCTGAACCCAGGCACATTAATTAACAACTCCATGGAACAATCGCTTCAGTACCGAGGCAGCAGATAACAAGTGCATATATCACTCTCCAAACATTGGAAGTAATCTACCGACCCATCCTGGAGCCAATTACTGCTTCACCTGACATCGCCTTCAAACCATTGCTGGCTGGAGGGTTATCTAGTGCTCGCCTTACGTTAAGAAGATAAAGCACCATCTCTTTCAATGATTAGCTATGAGTGAACGCAAATTCCCAAGGCTCATCTATATTCTTGGGTCAGAAAGAGAAGATGAGACAGACAGAGAGCGTGAGAGAGAAAATTACTGTAAAAGGTACCTGTTGATGAACTAAAGCCATGACAAGCCGGTCTATTTTGCTTAACCCCTCGAAGCAAATAACGGTATCAACGGAAAAGATGTCTTACTTATGATTATGTAAGGTGCTCTCGCCCTGAAGGAATGGCCGTACGTGGTCAGCCGAAGTGAAAATTGTGTAGATAAATGAAACGCGGCACGACGACCCCGCAGACTTTCTCACGCACACCCCTCGGAGGGAGATGTGTGTGGAACCTTCGAGCGTGATTTTGCCAGCCATTATCTCTTCCCTGCGTGTGACCTTAATTTGTTTTTGTACACACCGGGCCCTCTTATTTACTTGTCTGTTGTCCTGGCCATCTTGACGTCCACTATTTTCCTTAACCCCAGTCCTCAAAGCCACCTTTTCTACGTGTTGTTCTCGTTTTTATTTCGTACCACAAGTCTATGGCTGATATAAATGCTATAGAAAACGTCCGCTCGCTTTTCATCGCGTCAATACTTTTTCGTTATATATTTCATTTCCATAATTTTTAAACTGTGGAAATAAAACTCCCTTTATGAGACGTTTTTTCGTGTGTGATATAAATATGTAATTCAAGGGTTCGGGTGTACTATTTTTCTGTGCCTTCCATGGAGTTGCCTGGAAAAGTGAGTGAATGTGAATAAATGAGTGCACGAGTGACGCTTTGTGAAATAATAAATTGTTGGGTGATGTTGGTGGACGTTGATGGCACACTATTTTTCATCTCATTCATTCATTCATTTAGCCTCTTCATTTTTATCATTCTTCCTTTCATTCGTTTCCGGCTCTTTCTGTTACTCGTCCTCCCTTCCTTCTTTTCATACACTTTCTTTAGACTCCTTCCCTTCCCTTCCTTCTGTCATGGCTTCAACATCCTTCTCGTCCTTCTTTTCCTCCCTCCACCCCCCAACCATCTCTTCTTCTATCCTTCTTTCCTTCTCTTATTCACTCTTTCTCTCATTCACTCCTTTTCTACTTCATTCACTCACGCTCTCCTTCTCTCACTCACTCTCCCTTACTCTTTTTTCATATACTTTTTTTACCCTTTTCTTCCCTTCTTTCTTTCATGGCTTCCACACTCCTTTCTCTCTCCCTTCCTCTCTCCCTTCCTCCATCCCTCCCACCCATCTATCCTCCCATCCATTCATCCTTCTTTCTGTGTGCAATAAATAGAAAAAAGAAAAGCGTTTCCAAGACATGCATTTATATTTATTTTTCCCCAAAGCCTCCACCATCGTGCCGCATCTTGCTGCAATGATTTTTCCCGCCCGCTTCTCACCCTTCCTATCACAAACCAACTCCCCTCTCCCTCCTGCTCCCATTTCCTGCTCTCTCTCTCTCTCTCTCTCTCTCTCTCTCTCTCTCTCTCTCTCTCTCTCTCTCTCTCTCTCTCTCTCTCTCTCTCTCTCTCTCTCTCTCTCTCTCTCTCTCTCTCTCTCTCTCTCTCTCTCTCTCTCTCTCTCTCTCTCTCTCTCTCTCTCTCACCAGAACCCTTACCCTTACAAATCCCCTCTTTCCTCCCTCCTCTATTTCTCTCCTCCCTCTCTTTCAGCCCCTCCTTCAACCTTCCTCCCTCCCTCCCTCTCCTCCCTCTCCTCTCTCCTCCCACCCCCTTCCCAACGCTCTCATGCTCGTCATCTTCAAAATATTCGAAAGAGGGAACCCTGTGTGTGTGTGTGTGTGTGTGTGTGTGTGTGTGTGTGTGTGTGTGTGTGTGTGTGTGTGTGTGTGTGTGTGTGTGTGTGGAGTGCTCACCTCTGGGTAACGAAGGAGGGGCTGGCCGAGAGGTGAATGCTCCATATTATCCAAAGCCGCAAAAATGACATGCCGGAGATTAATGGATCCGTCCCGGACAGGCTGAAGGCGGCCCGGTTCATTCCTGGATTTAAATAGAATTCCCTTCCGGCAAATATGTGTACCTTGAGGGGAGAGAGAGAGAGAGAGAGAGAGAGAGAGAGAAGTGAAAGGAAAAGAAGGGGGAGGAAAGATGGATGGGTGGTGAAAAGAGAGGAAGAAGGGAGAGGGGAATGGAGTACTGTGGAGGAAAGAAGAAGAAGAAGGAGAGAGAGAGAGTAGTGAAAGGAAAAGTGGAAAGGAAAGATGAATGTTGATGAAAGGAGAGGAGGAAGGGAGAGAGAGAAAGAGAGAGAGAGAAGAACTTGTAAGGGCATGGGGTACGGCGGTGGAGGAAAGAAGAGGAGGAAGAAAATGGTAGGTGAGCAGAGAGAGAGAGAGAGAGAGAGGTTTTGCAGATTTATTTTTATGGCGCCGTGGAGTAATTTACCTTCCTGAATGCACCTTTTCTTATTTACCTTTCTCCCCCAGGTAATGAATGTAATAGAATGACAGAGACACATTGACTTGGAATTCCTTCTTTAACAATTTATTTTTTTTCCTTTTTTTCCTTCTTTCCATCCGTTTTCTTTTTTATCTATTGTGCCGTGACTTTTCCACCTCGATTTTTCTTACCTCCTTTTTATGCTCCATTTTCCTCACCACCTCTTTATTTTTTCCCCTGAGTCATCTTATATCCCGGAGTGTTTATCATATTTCCTAGAATGTTGTTTTTTGCAGTGGTGCCCAATGGAGGTCTTCTGGCGGTATATTTTTTTTCTCTTATTCCGGAGCTTCCCCATCCTCATTTTCGCCTTTGTCCTCGTCCTCATCATCTTTGTTTTTTTACTCTTTCTTATTCCTCCTCCTCCTCCTCTTCGTTCCCTGTTTTTTGTTTTCTTCCTCGTGTCCTTCTTTTCTTTTGTCTTCTTCTCTTTCTTCGTTTTTGTCTTTGTCCTCGTCCTCATCGTCCTTGTGGTTTTTTTTTCCTCTTTCTTATTCCTCCGTCTCCTCATCGTTCTCGTTTTTTGTTCTCTCCCTCGTGTTCTTTCTTTCTTTTGTCTTCTTCCCTTTCTTCGTTTTCGTTTGTCATCTTTTTCGTCATCTTCTTTCCTTTTGCCTTCTTCCCTCTCTTCGTTTTCATCTTTGTCCTCTTTTTCGTCGTCTTCCTTCTTCTTGCCTTCTTCCCTCTCTTCGTTTTCGTCTCCATCCTCTTCTTTGCTCTCGTCCTCGTCTTCTTTCATGAGAATAAAACTCAGAAAGGTGAATATTGCATCTAAAATACATCGTGTGCGCGTAATATACATCTTTCGTCTGCAAGTGTTGGTTTTATTCTCAACAAGATCATGTCAGAGTGAATATCCCAGTCTACTCGTCTTCTCTCGTTCTTGCTCTTGTTATCGTTTCCGTCTTTTTCGCTTTCATCCCTTTTCCTTTCTACGTTCTTGTCTTTATCCTCGTCCTCTTTTTTTTCGTTTTCGTCCTCGTTTTCATAATTATCCTTCCTCCTTATTTTCGTCTCCTTTCTTTTTCTACGTTCCCCTCTCTGTCCTTGTTCTCTTCTTTCTTTCTCCTCTCCCTCGTTGTCATATCCGTCTTTTTTTCATTTTCTTCTCTTTTCCTCTCTTCCTTTTCATTTTCTTTCTCGTTCTCATTCTTTTTTTCCGTTCTCGTCCTCGTTTTGGTTTCCGTTTTCCTCGCTTTTATCGTCTCTATTTTCTACGTTCTCGTCATCGTCCTCGTTTTTTCCTCGTTTCCGTCCACTTTCCCTTCTTTTTTTCACTCTCGTCATCGTTTTAGTTTTTCTTTTTCCTCCCTTTCGTCGCCTTGCTCTCCTTCGTTATCATTCATTTCTTTTTGTTCTCGTTTTTCTCTCCGTCCTCGTCTCCTCCGTCGCGTTCCCTTCGAGGAGAGGCGACTCGTTCTGTTCTCGAGGCTCCGTTTTCATTTTTAGCTGAAATTCCTCAACGAGTTTATATAAAAAGGGCTTTGGGACTGGCATAATTTGGGGGCTGTTTTTTAGTTTTGCCAGAATTTTTTTCTCTCTTTCTCTCCTCTCTCTCATTTCTCTTTTGGGGGGTTTCTGCTTTCATGTAGTTCTTTTTCTTTTATTCTGTTCTTAAGGTTTCTTTTTTTCTTTTCTTTTTTCTTTCGCTCTTTGTCCTTGCCATTCTCTCAGTTTGTCTGTCTGATTTTCTATGGGTTCCTATTTGTATGTGTCTGTCTCTCTGTCTGCCTCTGTGTATCTCTCTCTCTCTCTCTCTCTCTCTCTCTCTCTCTCTCTCTCTCTCTCTCTCTCTCTCTCTCTCTCTCTCTCTCTCTCTCTCTCTCTCTCTCTCTCTCTCTCTCTCTCTCTCTCTCTCTCTCTCTCTCTCTCTCTCTCTCTCTCTCTCTCTCTCTCTCTCTCTCTCTCTCTCTCTCTCTCTCTCTCTCTCTCTCTCTCTCTCTCACACACACACACACACTTTCTCTCTCTCGCTCGCTCTCTCTCTCACACACACACACACATTCATTCATTCATTCATTGCTTGGCCTTTGACCTAAACCAAACCTTGAAAGCTGCATCCCTTCACTTCCCTTCCCTTCCCGGTTTCCTCTCTCTTTCTCTACCTTTCCTTGCTCTCCTCTCCTCTTTCCCTTTCCTTACCCTACCCTTCCTTCTTGTGTCTCCTCTCCTCCTCTTCCTTTTCCCTCATAGCAAAGGTCTGTTTCTCTGCGGGTTCTGTCTCTCAGCCTGTCTGTCTTTCTAGCTGGTTGTCTGTCTCTGTCTGAGTGGCTTTCTGTCTGCATCCTTTCACTTTCTTTTCATTCCCAGCCTTACCTCCCATTCTCTACCCTCTTTCCCTTTCCTTACCTTTTTTTCCTTCCTCTGTTTCTTCTCTCTTCTACCATCCTCCTCTTCCTTACCCTATCTTCCTTCCTCTGTCTCTTCTCTACCATCCTCCTCTTCCTTTCCCTCTTAGCAAAGGTCATGGGTACAGAGAGCACAGGGAAGGGTCGGATCACATCGGCGTGGGCGAGATAAGGTACGCCAGATAATTACGCGCGAGTTATGCAAATAAGATTCAAACTGCAAGAATGGATGCATAATTGATTTTGAAAGTCATTAAATCTTTGTTTGGCGTGCAATCGTTGATGCTAATTAATCGCCGTTTAGTATTGGTATTCAGTTTGCCCGAGAGCTGGTCGACGCGAAATGGCAGGCGGAGAGAGGGAGGCAGAGCACTCGAGGGTTCTTTACGCGCTCAGGCCCGGGCTAACGCAGGCTTTGTCCCGGCCTGGCGAGGGTCCCAGAGAGGCTCATGTGGAGGGGGAGGCAAGAGGGAGGGAAAGGCCAGTCCAGTACACGTGCCTCGTTCTTTTTTTTCAGTCAAATTGCCTCTTAGTCATGAAGGTTAAGGCAGGGGAGATAGTTATTTTTTTTTTACGTTTCGGCCAGTAGCACCGGTAGGCGCCAGCCCGTTATGGCGCATCAAGTGTTTATAGTGGCGCCATCTTGCTTAGCTCATGCTGCCCCCCAGAGTTCATCCTTGATCCTCTCTTTAGAGATAATCCGGAGTCCGGGTTGATAGGTGGTCTTCAGGACAACATATGGGTAGTCTTAGGCCACTCGACAGTGACTGAAAAATCCCAGCTGTGGCGGCAGGCAGGACTCGAACCCGCGTCCTCCTGGACGTGGCGCCAGGAGGTTGGTACAGAAATGGACCTTCAGGAAAAGGCAGGGAGGAGCGTAAAGGGGAATGAGGGAGGGGAAAGCTTTCCAGTACTCGTGTTTCGTTCTTTTTTCGGTCATATTGTCCCTTACTCATAGAGGTCAAGATAGGGGGAGATAGGTTTGCAGCTTTGTATGGCGAGGGAAGGCAGGAAAAGACGAGGACGGGGACATAGGGGAAAGAGGAAGAGGAAGGTTTGCACAGTACTCGTGCGATGTTTTCAGCTTAAATACCTCGTAGTCAGAATGGGCAAGGCAAGTAAAGGTAGGTATGTAGTGGGGCAAAGGGAAGGTAGACAGGTGGAGACGAGGAAGGTTAAGAATGAATGCGGAGAGCCAGGTGGAGATAGGTGTGCAGTGTACAGACAAGGGAAGGTAGACAGGGAGAGACGGGGAGGTTAAGAATGAATGTGGAGAGGCAGGTGAGCGGGAGAGTCTGGTTTAATACTGGTAGCATAATCTTTTACCCAAAATTTATGTATCCACCTCATCGTCAGGTTTGGGGATGCAGGTGTAGATAGGTTTGTAGGGAGAAGCAAGGAAAATCGTGGCGGGCTGAGGCAAGATTTGTAGGCAATAGGGTGGGGGAGGCCGGTGGCGGATTCGTACTATACCCGCTGTGTCGTCAGATTGAGCAAGGCTGAGATAGGTGTCTGTTCGGAGCAGGACAAGGCAGGGGAGGGTGAGGCGGAGAATGGATAGGTTGGTGAACGGGGGAAATCGGTAAAGTACTCGTGCCAGAATCTTTCCCCTAAATACACGATACCACCAGCTTTAGGTTAACTGGGGGTAAGAGAAAGGTGGATATAGGTTTGTAGAGTGAAGCAAGACCAGTCATTGCAAGTTGAAACAAGATGTGAAGGGGTCAGAGGGCGAGAAAGACCAGTGAAGTGTTAAAGCCATGTCCAGTGACCCAAAATCTTCGATATGCCCACCACTTCGTCAGGTTTTGCGAGGTAGAGATGGGTTTATATGACGAAGCAGGGCGGGACGAAGAAATAGCAGGGTGAGACAGGGCCTGGAGGGAGCAGAAGGCGTGACTGACATGACATAATTGAACAGGGCGAAACAGGATGAGTCGGCGAGAGTGAATGAGGGGAGAAAATCTACGCGACAGAACCTAACCGGATGTGACACAACGAAACACGGCGAGCTCGTTAGGCGGAGAACGGGAGAGCAAAGACCGTAGAGCGCGTGTTTCCGTTGGCCCTGAGCGTGTGGGTACGGCGCGCACAAAGGACGGCCCGCAGTGGTAACAATGAGGGAATTATATGATTTATTGCACGCGTTGTAAAGATATAAAGGCGGATTTGCTGTGACGGAGCTGTGACGCCGCAAGCAGCACGCGCAGACGTAGTGGTGGTGGTGGTCGTGGCGAAGGTCTCGGCCTGAATGTCTTCTTCGCTTCAATCTCTGGAAGTAAACGTGAATTTCTTCTTCAGTGTAACGTAAAATTAATGTCATTGGGAAAATAAAGATAATAGTGAAGATAAGGGAAAGTTGTCGTGGTGTAGAGAATAATAGTAATAATAGCAATAACAAGAGTAATAAGAGCAAAAATAATAATGACGGTAATAATAGTAAGAAGATGAAGAAGAAGACGAAGAAAAAGAAGAAGAAAAAGATAAAAGAAGCTTGATAAGAGTTATAATGAAAATAGAAGTCACAATAATAATAATAATAATAATAATAATAATAATAATAATAATAATAATAATAATAATAATAATAATAATAATAATGATAACAGTGCCAGCGTTTCATTAGAGGCCGGGCAAACAAAGGCCTGGCTTCCAATGTTGGTAATGAAGCTAATAAACATTAAAGCCCACATGACTGATGACCTCGGTCGACTGGCGACTGGCTGACTGATCTCCGGGCACGCCAGACCTGTTGACAGAGGCTGAACGCGCTGTTTATGAGGTTTACAGTGGCTCTTTGTGTGTGGGTGGGGAGGTGGGGAGGAGGAAGAGGAGGGGGGGTGGGGGGCGAGTGTGTGTGTGTGGGTGGGTGTATTTGTGTGTTTGTTTGTGTCTGCGTGTTTGCGTATATGTGTGTGTATGATTGTTTATTGGTGTGTATGCGTATGTGTGTTATATATATTTGTGTGTGTGGGGAGGGGTCTTTGTGTGTTTGTGTATATGTGTGTGTATGATTGTTTATTTTTGTGCATACGTATGTGTGTTATATATATTTGTGTGGGGTGGGGGTCTAGTCACGTAACATAATTTTAGTTAATAAGCATGCATCACGCTAATAGCATAGATAAAATATGCTTATTAAAAAGAATTAATTATATGCAGCCTAATAATTTTAAAAACGAAACTAAATACCAAAAAAAAAGGAAAAATCACCCAAAACCAAAAGTATGGAGGAGAGAAGAAAACCTTTTACCGGAGGAGGATTTGAGAGGATAGGAACAACACACGCCAACGGACCTTTCTTTTTTCCATCGAGCTGCTTCCTCTACTATAAATAAATAAATACCTGCTGGACAAAGGTCAGATTACTGTTGATTATTTGAACGGTTATTGGTTATAAGTCTTCCTCCCCCGTGTATGTTAGGGGAGTATGTGCATGTGTGTGGGTGTTAGAGGGGGGGGTGTCAGTGGTGAGTGGATGAATAAAAAAAGTGGGCCAGTGAATTAGATCTGTGATTCATTGATTATTATTATTTTGTAAAGTGAATAAGAATGATGATAATGATGATGGAAAAGTAGTAGTAGCGATGCGGTGAAATTGTGCTTTGGAGACGATGGCAAAAAGGGAGAAGTGAAAGTGAGGGGAAAGAAGAGGCGTTTTTTGCGAAGAGAAAGTCACGAAGAGGAAGAAACTTGAAGAGAAACTAAACGGCAGTAAAGTTAATGCCGTTTATCTTAGCTCCATTTTACTTTCTTTTAATAGTTTTCTTCTTGGTTTTCTTCATATTCTTAATCTTTTTAGTTTTATCATATTATCTTCCTTTTCTTTCCTGTGGTCCTTTTCTTTGTGTTTGGGGCGTACGCTATGTTTCTCTCTTTTCATTCTCAGCCAACTCTTTTGTTTTCCTATCATTTCCTTTTGTATCCTCTATTCATTTTCTTCTCATCATTTTTATTCCTATTCTCGTTCTTCTCTATTTTTCTGCTCGTCCTATTTAAGAAAACGCATTATTCATTGTGTACTCTTCTGTGCCAAGGTGGTGCCAAAGTTACCTGCTGCAGCTTAATTGACTTGTCGCACTCTAAACACCCATCAGGTATACCACAGTCACTGCACAGGGGAGGCATTCACCTGGTTAGACAATACCTGCCCTTCACCACCATATAGTAAATTACCCTTGTCTGCCCTTGTCACACCCGCGCCTCAGCCTCAACCTTAACGAGACAAAAAGAAAAAGGTATTAATAGGCGTAATGTTGATCCCTTCACCTGTCTGGCTTAATGGTGTGTGGGTGGGTGGAGGGTGTGGGGGGTAGGTGCAGGTATGTGTGCGTGTGTGCGTGGGTTACATTCTCGATTCCTTCACTCCTATTCTCAAACTTCCTCCTCCCCGCCACTTTCTTTCCCGTCCGCCTTTTCTTCCCTGCCAAGTTTGTGCATCACGGCTACTTTTTATTACCTCCATTTCTCCTTGCGTAACTTCTTTCCACTCACTCTTCCTCACCTCATCAACTTTCTCTCTCTCTCTCTCTCTCTCTCTCTCTCTCTCTCTCTCTCTCTCTCTCTCTCTCTCTCTCTCTCTCTCTCTCTCTCTCTCTCTCTCTCTCTCTCTCTCTCTCTCTCTCTCTCTCTCTCTCTCTCTCTCTCTCTCTCTCTCTCTCTCTCTCTCTCTCTCTCTCTCTCTCTCTCTCTCTCTCTCTCTCTCTCTCTCTCTCTCTCTCTCTCTCTCTCGTTTTATTCCTTCTTCTTTTAGTAATTTTCACTCTCCACTCTATATCCTTAATTTTAGCTTCTTTTTTATCTTTGTTGCTATTTCTGTTTTAAGTCCTTTTCTTGTGTTCCATTATATTTTCCTTGATACTCTTTTTTTTCACTTTTTTTTTGTCTTCATTTCCATTTTTTCTCTGTATAGTCACCTTCCCATCTTAGTTTCATCCCTCTGTTATCTTTTCTCTTATTTTAGCCATTCGTTATTTCTCTCCGGATTTCCTCTCCATTTCTTGCCTACTTATTCTTATCCTCGTCTCTGCTATTTACTTCACACTTTTCTCCCTCTCTTTCCTTCCTTCTCTTCAGTTTTCTTTTCTAACCTTTTACGTTTCTCTCGTTTTCTTTTATTTGATGTCCAGCTTCTCTCTTCATTCCCTTTCCTCTACTTATTCTTCTCCTTGTTCCTCTACTCTACTTCCTGCATAACTTTCTTCTCTTCAGTTTTCCCTTCGAAGGTTTTTACATATATCTCATTTTCTATTATCATGTCCTGCTTCGTTTTATTTATTCTCTTTTCTCTTTCTCTCCACCACACCGACTCTCACCTCCTCTCTCCGACCATGTGGTATAGGATGTGTGAGGGGGGATAGGTGGGTTGTAATGGGTTAGGGGGGTGTATGGGTGTGGGTGTTATGTATGGATGGGTGTGAATGTTTATGTGTGGATGGGTGGGCGCGAGTGTCTTATGTGTGTGTGTGTGTGTGTGTGTGTGTGTGTGTGTGTGTATGTTTGTAGGAGACAGAGGGAAGGTTAAAACTCGCCTCCAAGTAATAATAAAGTCAGTTAGTTTTCATCACTCGTGTCGCTTATTAAATTTCAGGCGTACACATTTATTTAATTTTCCCTACTCTTCCTTTGAGGCTCCCGGTGGCCCTCTGCTGCTGCTGCTACTAAAAGATTCCTGGCCGGGAGAAGAATAAAAGGACCTCCATATGAAACCTGAATGCCCCCCTTAATCTCTCTTCTTCCACCCCTCCTTCTCTCGCATCTTTCGTTCTTTCCCGTCTTCCCTTCCCTCCCTCCCTTCCTCTTTTCTAATTTCTTTTTTCCTCCTCCTCCTTCTCTTTAACCATCACTTTCGACCCCCCTTCCCTTCTTTCCCCATTTTTTTTTCTTTTTTCACTCCTCCTCCTTCTCTAATAACTATCTCTTTCGACCCCTTTCCCCTCTTTCCCCATTTTTTTCTTCTTTTTTTTCCTCCTCCTCCTTCTCTAATAACTATCTCTTTCGACCCCCTTCCCCTCTTTCCCCATTCTTTTTCCTTTTTCCCTCCTCCTCCTTCTCCAACACTTTTTCCCCATCCCTCCCTCCCCTCTCTTTCCCCCTCTTATTCCTCTTTCCCTTTCCTTCCTCCTCCTCTCTCTTTCTCTCCCGTTTCCTCTCTCTCCCTTTCCTCCTGTTTAGTTCTCCTTCCCTCTCTCTCCTTCTCTGTCCCCTTTTCTTCCGCCCCCTCTTCTCCCTATCCACCTTATTCCCTTTTTCCTCATTCTTCTCTATCACTTTCTCTCCCTCTCTTCCTTCCTTCCCTCTTTCTCACTCACCTTCTCCCATCTACTCTCCCTCCTTGTCCCCCTTCCCCCTTTGCCTCCTCCCCGCCATTCCTACCCACCTTTTCTCCCTTCCTTTGATTCTCCCTCCCCTCCGCTCCGCCCCCGTGCAGACCTTTCATGAGGATGGTTGTAATTTCGGGATTAATCGCCCACAAAGTCCACAAGGCCGAGAAAAGTTTGGCCCATCAATATACCTTTATTAATCCCTCTACCCTCCGCTGATATCTTACCTTCGACGGCTTGAGCCACCCACTTGCCCTTCCCCTCCCTACCTTTGCAGTTGTCTCCTTGGTTCTGAGCTGTTTCTTCCTTCCCCGTCATCTGTGTCCTGTTTTCTTCTTTCTCTTTTCACCTGATGTTTGTTTCTCTTCCTTGTCTGTATCTTCTAGTCATTGTTTTTTTTTTAATACTTTTGTTTCTTAGTGTGCTCTTTCTGTCCCACTTGTATTTTTAGCAAGTTCTCGTCTTCACCTTTTTTTGCCTCATTCATCGTCTGACATTCAATTTCTATCCCATGACTTGTCTCTTCATTCCTTTATTGTTCCTGTCTTATTGTCTCTCTTGTTTCCATTTTATGTTCCATTTTATGTTCCATTCTTTCTTTTGTCCTAAGTTTCCCTTCTATGTTAATTTCTTCTCTTGGACGTGTTCATATTTTTTCTTTATTTTTTTGCCTTTTCTTTCATCTCTTTCCTTCTTGTACGTTTGTCTACTTGTTACTCTAGTTGGTGCTCTCTTCCTCCCTTTATTTACCTTATGTTTCCTTCCTTAGCCTTTCTCTTCATTTATTCTACTATTAAATCTCCTTAATTACCTCTCCTTTCATTTTTTCCTCACATACTTTATCCCGCCCTTCCCTTCTATCCCTTTGCCTCCCCATTCTTTTCCCCTTTCCTCTTTTTCTCTCGCCTCTCGTACCCTTTCCACCTTATCTCTGTCTGAACCCAACAATGAAACACTCTCTCTCTCTCTCTCTCTCTCTCTCTCTCTCTCTCTCTCTCTCTCTCTCTCTCTCTCTCTCTCTCTCTCTCTCTCTCTCTCTCTCTCTCTCTCTCTCTCTCTCTCTCTCTCTCTCTCTCTCTCTCTCTCTCTCTCTCTCTCTCTCTCTCTCTCTCTCTCTCTCTCTCTCTCTCTCTCTCTCTCTCTCTCTCTCTCTCTCTCTCTCTCTCTCTCTCTCTCTCTCTCTCTCTCTCTCTCTCTCTCTCTCTCTCTCTCTCTCTCTCTCTCTCTCTCTCATACATTTTATAATCCACTAAACCTGTAATTGGCCCTTCATCATCATCATCAGCATCATCATTATCATCACTTCTTATTTACCATCACCTCCCTCCTTAAACACCTGTACTAATTGGCTCCTACACCTGACGGGAAGAGCGAACCAGGTGACTCGATAAATTTAAAGGGAGGTTACAGGTAAATCATCTGAATACTGCCACAGAGTTTCTTGCACACCAATTAGGGAGAGAATTGGAGGTATGAGGTAAGGAATGTGGAAGTGCGGAAGGGAGGGAGAAAGAGAGGGACGGAGGAAAGGTGGGGCGGGCTAAGAAAAGAGGAATAACGCGGAAGAGAGTTGGACAGAAATGGGATGGAAGGAACGAGGATGGAATGAGGAACTGAAGGGGAAGAGGAAAGGGAAAGGAAAGGGGTGAAAGAGATGGCTGGACAGAAGTGGGATGGAAGGCAAGAGGATAGAATGAGGAAGTGAAGGAGAGATTAGAATTGAAAGGAATGGACGAGAAAATAAGTAAGGGAATGGAGAGAGAGAGAGAGAGAGAGAGAGAGAGAGAGAGAGAGAGAGAATAAAAGAAAGTGTAGGAAGAATGGATGAAAATAGAGATAGAGAGAAATAAGGCAGATTAGAAAAATAAATAACAAAGATAAAATTGATAATAGGCGGAAATGAAGAAGAAAATGAGTAGGAATAAACTAAGGGAGAATCTGTGCTTTGCTTAATCCCTAAAATAAGACTGTGAGGTGTTTTAATGAGAGAGAGAGAGAGAGAGAATTTAAATTATACGAATGGTAATAGGGGACGCGGAAAATGAAAAATACAAAAAAAAAGGAAGGGGAGGATTAACAGAAACACTTGACTCTAAGACCGAAGTTAACTAAGGAAAATAAGATTGCAAGTAAAGTCGAGAATGCATTATCCTTCCCTGATTATCTTTACGAGCAGCAAGTGGGCGGCGCATTTTACCCTCGGCTCTGCTTAATGACGTGGAAGAGAAAAATAACCACCTGCGTATTCCCTCACCACCGACACCATTAACACTAACACCAACACTAACACTGCTTCCGTATGCACCACCAATACGACCTGCAACACCAACACCACTGCTACCATCACCATCACCAATACCACCATCCATTCTAACACTAAAACCACTGCTATCTACACCACTTATATCAACTGCATCACCAACACCACTGCCATGTTCATCAATACCAACACCAACACTAACACCATTACCACCTCCACCATCAATACCAAGACCAACACCACTGCTATTTACATCACTAATATCAACACAAATACTAACACCACTACCATCAACATCACCAATACCAACACCAACACCACTACCGTCAACACCTCCAATACCAACGCCAACAACATCACCACCACCAATACCACCAACAACACTAACACCACTAACATCAAAACCACCAGTACCAACACCAAAAACACCACCACCACCACCACCACCAATACCACCTCCAACACTTAACACCACTGCCATATACACCAACAATACCAGCACCAGTATCTATAACCTCTCCTTCCGAAATCGACCTCTCTTTTGGCCACCATCTCTACAGTCTTTTACAGGAACAGCGCATAGCGGGCTTTTTTGCTTTATCTATTTTTGCCCTGAAGCTTCTTCCTTTACTGAAAAAAAAACTCACCTACACCACCAATACCAACACCATCACTAAAACCACTGCCAATAGCAACACCAATAAAGACATTAACACCACTTACATCTACACCACCTCTACCAACACCACTGCCGTCTACACCACCAACCAAGCACTAACACCACTGCCACCAACACCAACTACACCACTACCATTTACAACAACAATACCAATACCAACACTACACCACTGCCATCTACACCACCAACACAGACAGCAATACTAACACCACCACCACATTATTTATTACTCATATATTACTTTTTTTTTAGTACCTGCATATATAGGTATTGAATTGTGTATATGTATGGATTGATTTTTTTTTTGCATGTATGTATGTATGTTATGTATTATGTATTTACTAATGTATGTATGCGTGTATGTGTGCATTCGTGTGTGTGTATGTTTGTGTAACTTTTTCTAAAGCGCCATTGTACTCCGCCCCCCGTGTGTGCGCAGCCAGGCAGTCATGTGCACGGGTAGTCTGAATACGCTCATGGAACCATAAACTGTACACACAAGCCGGCAGCCAGGCAACGGCCACTCACCCAAAACGCACACGTGGGGAGGCCAGGCTGTGTGCGTGTAGAGGCGGCACACACACACACACACACACACACACACACACACACACACACACACACACACACACACACATTTCTATTTTCCTTTTTTTTTTTTTTTTCAATTATACCACTTTGTTCATTTGTCTCATTCATTTCATTTCATCTTCTATTGATGTATATTTTAAGCTCTAGGGCTGCCTGGTACTTCATGCTATAAACCGTTTATTATTATTATTATTATTATTATTATTATTATTATTATTATTATTATTACACACACACACACACACACACACACACACACACACACACACACACACACACACACAAACAAACACAGAGAGAGAGAGAGAGAGAGAGAATCAGCCACAGAGACAGAGACAGAGATGCGTTATTGCCACCGCCATGAAGGAAACAAGAGGAAGAAAATCCGTAGAATCCTGCGAGAAAAGTGTAGGAAAGTTCTTGTCCTCGTGCAATGCAACTCTGAGGTTCCCAACTGCCATCAAACGAGGGATGCTGAGGGGAGGAGGAGAAGGGAATAGGAGAGGAGAGCGATGGACGAGGGGCAGCAGACAGAGGGAGAGAGGAGAAAGCAGGCAGGGGAATGCAAGGAGGTAAACAAGTAGGAGTAAACACAGCAGACGAACTATTGAAGGAGAGGGTGGAGCGGAGAAAGGTAAAGGAAGGGTACACAGTAATGAAGGGTTTGAGGAAGAGGGTGAAGCGAGGAAGAGTAAAGGAAGGGTATAAATGCGAGAGGCTTGCCATGTTGTGCGTATTGATAAGGGAAGAAAGGGAGGGAGGGCAGAGTTGTTGCTATGGACGTGGTGTGTTAGAGAAAGCGAAGGAAGATTGGAGAGGCTGAAGAGAGGAAAGGGAAGGTGAGAGAAGGAGTGAAGGCAACACGATAATTGATTGAACAGAGATGAAAGGAAGCAATGTAATCAAAAGGAGGGAAGAGGGAGAATAAGGTGGTAGAGTTAGATCAAGAACTGCTGAAGAAGATGGAATAAACTTACGAAGCGAGGGAAGCGGTGATAATTGGGGCTTGTGTTAATATGAAGGGAAGTACAGAAGTGAATGAATCGTCTCTCTTAAGCATTTGTAGGGGAGTCAGGGGAAGAGAGAAAGTAAGTAGACTGTGATGTTACCAGGAGAGTGTCAGAGGTTGTTGGGGATACTTCGATAATTGGGTCTTCGAGAGGATTGGTGAAATAAGAGAATTGTAGACTGTACTAAAAATAAGCAATAGCGTACTTCCAAACCACCCACGTCTCACTTCCACATCAGTGCTAACAGGATGAAAATGAGTAAGAAGGAAGGAATATTGAGTAAAGGGGAAGGGATAAGGCAGAGTTGACAAATTATCGTACTCATCGTATTGCATTTTCGTAGTTTCCGACCTATAGCTAGAGCAAAACAAACAAACGAACATCAATAAATAGGAGTTTTAACGCTAACTTCAATTTTCTATCGTTATTTGTGTATAGGTACGAGAGTTTGAGGCTTAAAAGTAATAAATACAATGTGGCGAATACGATAATCTGGCAACGCTGGGATAAGGGGAAGGATTGCTCAGTGACTTTATATTATTTTTATTTATATTTTGTTAGCGTTGATTTTTTTATTGAATTTTCTTTTTTTTATACATAAACGTTTTCGATCGGAATTCGGATTATATGATTTTTTTTCTTTCAGAGCTCCGTCCCTTCCTCACCTCCCTTTTCCGAACCTCTTTAACGTTCGCTTCTTTGCCACTTCATTTCCTCCCCGTCCTTTTACTCCACTCTCTCTCTCTCTCTCTCTCTCTCTCTCTCTCTCTCTCTCTCTCTCTCTCTCTCTCTCTCTCTCTCTCTCTCTCTCTCTCTCTCTCTCTCTCTCTCTCTCTCTCTCTCTCTCTCTCTCTCTCTCTCTCTCTCTCTCTCTCTCTCTCTTCTCTTTTCTTTTCTTTTCTTCACTTCCCTCCCTTTCCCGTCTCTTCCCTTCTCTTCTCTTTTTTGCTCCTCCCCTCTTTTCTCCTCTAGTCTCTTTCTCACCCTCCTTCCCTTCCTCTTTCCCTCTCTCTCCCTCTCGTCGCCCCTCACAAGCGCCGGTCGTCCAAAACCCATTAACCTTTCCACCCACCCACTCGCTCATGTCCGTCCGCCGCAACCGATAAGCCTCCACTCGATATACGATTCCGCGATATAACGTCTCACCGATATACGATGATTCGCGGCCACGTCAGACCGATAGACGATGGAGCGATATTATAATGCGCGCGGAGATGACGAGGTGATTGGTGGTGGTGGTAGTAGTAGTAGTAGAAGTAATAGTAATAGTAGTAGTAGTAGTAGAAGTAGCATGCCTCTGATCATTCACCTAAATTCGTATTATTGTCGTCTCGCGCGCTTGCATTTGTTATATTTATTTGTCGTGTGTAAATTTTCATCTACTTCCTATTTTGTGAGTTTAGATTAATGTACTTATTGTGTGTGTGTGTGTGTGTGTGTGTGTGTGTGTGTGTGTGTGTGTGTGTGTGTGTGTGTGTGTCTGTGCGTTTGTGTGTGTGTGGGGGGGGGAGTGGGGGTGCGTGTGCGCGCGTACCTACATATGAATGAATGTATGCAGTACGTATTGTGTAAGGAAACAAACATATAATCAGTCCATTGAGCTAAACCTGGCGGCGATATTTGCATGAAAATTAATCATAATCCACCATTGTCGAGTTTTCCAATAATCTTTCTTTCTCTCAGCATTGTATTTTCTGCATATCATACCTTCCTTCCATTGGTTCGTTCACTCTTTCTTTCTGTACTCCCTATAGCGCGCAGTGAGTTATTGGTCGGTATTTCTTGCCTGCTGCTCTAAAATAACCAAACCCATTGAGCTGCACACGCTATTCACTCCAGGATCTGCTTTGTATATACGTGCGTTGTGTTGTGAAAATAAAAAAAAAGTGCTTCGTGGCTATAGTATACTGCAGAGAGAGAGAGAGAGAGAGTCGAAATGGTTCTCTGTTCGTTTTACGCTGAGGGAAGACCTTCGACTTTTACCAAACAGCCTAAACCTTTTTTCTCCGTCGGTTATTGAGGAGATTAAAATAAAGGAATGCTCTCTCTCTCTCTCTCTCTCTCTCTCTCTCTCTCTCTCTCTCTCTCTCTCTCTCTCTCTCTCACTCTCTCTCTCTCTCTCTCTCTCTCTCTCTCTCTCTCTCTCTCTCTCTCTCTCTCTCTCTCTCTCTCTCTCTCTCTCTCTCTCTCTCTCTCTCTCTCTGTATGCCTGCTCTCTCTCTCTCTCTCTCTCTCTCTCTCTGCCTCTGTTTTCTGTCTCTGTGTGTGTGTGTCTGTCAGTCGGTCGATCTGCTGTTGTTTCCATTCATCTCATCTCTTTCAGTTCATGTATAGTGTGTTTACTTTCATATTGATTTTTCCTGGCTTGTCTTCTTTCCCTTTTCTCCCTCATCAAACCTTTCCTTGTCCTCATTTTCATTCTTGTCTCCTTGTCGTTGTCGTCCTTTCCCTTGTCTTTTTCGTACTATGTATATTGTGTCTTTTTATATCAGTTTTCCCTTGCTTGTCGTCCTTCCCTTTTTTGTCTAATCAAACCCTTCCTTTCCCACTTTCTGCTCCTGTCTCCGTGTCGTCGTCTTCCTCTCCCTGGCATACTCACTCACTTCGTTAAAGACAGATGCTGGGTCACACACCCTTCTCGCTTCCCTTTAAGATAAGTGCCAAATGGCCATGAAGGGTACAGATCCCCTTCCCTATCTTATTAACAGTGAAGGATACCAGTAAAACCATTTCTGTGTTTCCATCAGCGTGAGGGATCCTATTGCGTCCTTCACTAATATCCTAATGTGTCTCTGGCTCTGGGGTAAGACCTCTGCACCCCGACTTCGCGAAATCTTGTTAGCGATAACCGTACCAGGAAACCCGTTTGGAGATCTGTCTACCTCTGCTACCTACGGCATTACTAGTTATATTCTTTCTTTGGTTATGTCCAGTGGTGAAGTACCGGCTGTGGACCTCTTAACCACTTTATTGTTGTTGTTTTCTTTGTGTTGGTCCAAGATCGAGGAACGTCCTATGCTTTCTACGGCATTCCTCAGATATTCCTTCTTTGGTTATGTCCAGTCCAGTGTTGAGGTACTGGCCGTGGACTCTTAACTCTATTTTTGCTTTGTATTTGTCCAAGATCGAGGACCGACCTGTGCTTTCTACGGTATTCTTCAAACTATTCTTTCTTTGTTTATGTCCAGTGGTGAGGTGCCGGCTGTGGACCCCTAATCTATCTTTTTTTTATAGCTATCCTTTTTTTTCCTTCTTTGTGTTTCTCCAAGATCGAGGAACGGCCTGTGGACTCTGCCGGCTCTTTCTTGTCCCCTCTTAATCTTGTTAGCGTCGGAAATCGTTGGGTTTGTGGTTCTCAGGGACGGGGTTTGGATGAGTGACAGCTGATGCCGGGCAGAGCTTAATCGTGGGGTAAATCCTGCCGGCCCGTCGCTCGGAGCTGCCCGCCGATTGTGAGGGTGCAGCCGAGGTGCTTGGCTTGTTGTGTGTGCTTGTACCTGTCATGAGCGGCTGTCTGAGCACCGCCGTGGAGGAACCTTTGGCAACCTCTGCACGGAGCGAGAGAAGTGTGTTAGAGGTGTTTCAAGCGGTAATCGTCGTTGTTGTTGTTCTTGATATTTCATTTCAGTCTTGTTGTAAATCATCCTATATTGATCACAGTTTTCCTCTTTCTTTCTTTCAATTTATCTTTTTTTTTTCTGTTATTCTGCCTCCTGCTGTTTTGTTGTTAATCTTTCCTGACAGTGTGCAGGATGGAGCAGCAACATTGATTTGGGTTTTCCTTATTCTTCAACTGATAGTTTTTTTTATGTTATTCAGGCTCCTCCTGTTGTGTTATTCATTTATTCCGACAGTGTGCTGGATAAGCTTCGGTATTGGTCTTACTTCCCTTTACGCTTGTTTCGTTCCTTTGTTTCAGTCTGTCATCGTCGGAAGTCATCGTTTTTTTCTGTCCACTCGTCAGTCGCTATGCCGTTGTTCTGGGATACTGACAGTGTGCAGGATATGGTAACAATGAACAAAAAATATTAGAGAAAAAGTTAAACATCTGTCCTGAAACACTCCTCAGCTATCCTCCTCTTCATCCTCATCCTCATCTTCATGATCTCCTTCCTCCTCCTCCTCCTCCTCCTCCTTCTCTGCCTTTCTTCTCATTTTATAATTTCCTGTGAAGATTTCTTAATTAATTTCTCCTTTGTGTCTCGTCCTATTTTTATCTTCAACCTTTTTCATTATTATCATTTTCATTATTATTATTATTATTATTATTATTATTATTATTATTATTATTATTATTATTATTATTATTATTATTATTATTATTATTATTATTATTATTATTATCATCATTATTTTTGGATGTTATTTTTTTCATTTCTTTTTTGCAGTCGGCGACATTAATTTTCAGCCTCATAATATACTTGGTGTCTCGCTTCCGCTTTCAGGTATATTAAGGAAATGTCCAAATTACTCATTCTCTCTCTCTCTCTCTCTCTCTCTCTCTCTCTCTCTCTCTCTCTCTCTCTCTCTCTCTCTCTCTCTCTCTCTCTCTCTCTCTCTCTCTCTCTCTCTCTCTCTCTCTCTCTCTCTCTCTCTCTCTCTCTCTCTCTCTCTCTCTCTCTCTCTCTCTCTCTCTCTCTCTCTCTCTCTCTCTTGCTCTCGCTCTTGCTCTTTATCTAACTCTTTGTACCCGTATATATCCATCTTTCTATCTACTTACTTTCCTCCCTACATACATACATACATACCTATCTACTTACCTAACTACCTACATACCCACCCACCCACCTATCTACTTAGCTACTTCCCGACTTTCTAACCTTCCATCCTACCTACCTTCCTACCTACCACCCTGCCTTCCCGTCTACCTGTCTACCTACCTACCTCCTTACCTAACAGACTATCTTTCGACCTTTATATCAACTACCTACTTCCCTATCTGTTATATTTCACCTATCCGCACCTCTATCTTCACCTATCTATTAATCTATCTTTATCTATCTATCCATCCCCTAATGTTTGCGCAGCAGGATCGTCCCCTCCCCCTTCCTCCCTTCCGTCCGTCCTCACTCAGTTACGCCTAATTGTGGCCTTCGCAACTTCGCGTCCGCAAAGTTTTCCTTCGTCAACTAATCATCGTAACGGCGTTAAAACTTCGTCACCCCTCTAACGCAATGGACGGCCTGTCCTTCACCTTCCTTCACCTTCGCCCGCGCTCTCGCTCCCACCTTCATTTCCATCCCTTGGCCTTAATATCCTCTCGCCCTCTTCTCCTTCCCCTTTTTCTTCGTTAATTTTCATCTTTCCTCTTATTTTTTCGCCCTTTAATTGCTATCCCTTTCCTCTTCATTTTCATTCTACCTCATCTCCTTCCCCTTTTCTCTTTTCTTGTGACGTCAAAAAGTGAGCGTGTGCCGTACGTGTGGTTTCATATGTATCGTCTTCTTTTTTTTTGTTAATCCTCGTTTTCTTTGGTTCATGTGCGTCTGTCTTGCTTTAAACAAAAATATCCTGTGCTGAACTTTCAAAATTTATTGTGTGCCTTGGTTTGAAAATTTTCGTCAGCTTTGGTTTCAGAGCGTGACTGTCTGGCCTTGGCTTGAAGAGCGTTCGTCTGCCCGGCTCTCATAATGAAGCGTTGGGCCTCGAAATGCGGTTGTGGACGTTATTTTGGCGGCGGGGGTTGGCGGGGCGGGGCGGGGCGGGGCGGGGCTGTTCGTCATTCATTATCTATTCATTCGTCCATTCAGTGGCTCGATCATTTATTCACTTTGTGGCTGAATTAAGCAGGTCGGCCACTCTTTGACTCCCTCCCAGGTATTTCCATCATTACTGAATTCCTGACATTTTCCTTAAATTCAAATGCGTCGTTTTCTGTTTAAAACTAGATTATATTAACTTTTCTTGTCCTTAGCCTTGTCTCCCATCATAATCATCATCGTCATAATCATCATCAACATCATCATCATCATCATCATCAACATTATCACCAACACCAACATCACCAACCACCACCACCACCACCACCACCACCTTCACAACCACCATCACCACCACCAACTTCACCACCACCACCACCACCACCACCTTCACAACCACCATCACCACCGCCACTGCTTATTTCGCAAGATGTTATTTTTCGTCGTTTTTTTCGCTCCAGAATTTTACAACCTTATCTTAGTGATATTTTAAGACTTCGTTAACTTAAGCTGAAGAGAGAGAGAGAGGTCGTTAGATATGTCGCTCAGGTAAGGTTAAAGGGCCACAGGTAACCGTTCACCTGGAGGCATGACCTTCACTTTTATTTATATTATATTATATTTGAAAGCGCCTATTTATGGAGGTAAGAATATTGCCCAAGAATAAAGATTTACATACATACATTATTTATATATTATGGAATGTAATCAGTTGGCAATCATACATAGACAAATAGATAGATAGATAGAGATACAGATATACATACTTTGAAGAACAGGTAGTGTTTGTTTACTTTTCCATATATTCAAGGGAAAGAATTAAAAGACTGGAGAGTGTTTAAGGGTAGCAAAATATTGAAATGTACAAAAAGAAATAGACTAATAGATTTCCAGTTAAACACATAAATGCTTGAAATAGTGAATGCAAAAGTAAAGTAATATATCTCAGTATGACCTAGAAGTCGTTGGGTCTCTCGCGTGTCTCCATTTTCCCTTCATTATTTACTACGACTTGATATCATAATGACGTTAAAAGGGTCATTCTTTTTTAAGGGTGCTACAAGAATAAACTCGTCCCTTCCTGGAAGCATTTTAATACTCTTTTTGTTTTCTGAAGCATCGCACGACCTTACACTTTACGTAAATCTGGGATAAAAATGGAAGGCAGGTCGCGCGTGTGTGTATGTGTGTGTGTGTGTGTGTGTGTATATACTGGCACACACATACACATATACGTAAGAGGGAAATAAACCGGGAGGCAGACTAACAGAAGCACGGATAAAAGCCGAGACATACACAAATAGATCGACCGGAGTAAACAAGTATAAATAACAGTAAGACAGACGACTGCATACATACATACATACATACATACATACATACATACATACATACATAGACAGGTAGACAGACAGGCACAAGCGTACAGAAGCTGAAACAGAGGCAACATAAAATATCCACACAGAACGGTGCTTCAAGGCTGCTGTGCCGTGGAAGCCTATACTTTATTTTCTCTCTCCTTCAAAGTTAGATATTCAGTCCCTTAACTTTTCATCGTACTGTTGATCTCCAGTTAAAAAAAAAAAGAATGGGAGAGTTTGAACGTAAAATAACAGGTACACAGACCTACATTTAGCTGATTTGAGGCTGCAATATGTGTACCTTAGTGGGAAGGGCCAATGGTAATAGTATAAAGTAAAGTGATACTAGGGGATGTATAGAAAATGTGAAGATAAGGTTTTATTTTTATACGTATACCATCTTTCCATCTATCTATCTATTTCATGCCGTGTTATTGATAGGCTTACTCGGCTCATTTTTTTTATTTACAATTTTACTCAGAAAGGAAAAAAAAAAGTTAAATAGGAAAGGTTGAAGCATGACTTAAAGGCTTAAAGTAACGTTGCTTTGTCTAGTGTTTGACCTTCCTTGAACCCAAACACACATAACACACACACACACACACACACACACACACACACACACACACACACACTAGGAAGGGTCAGTGGTAATAGTGTAATGAAGGTTGAAGATAATAAGATTGGATGTAATTAAGAATGGAAAGGTAACTAGCGTAGACTGACAATTGGTGAATAAACACTTGGTAACTAAAGGTAAAGAGAATAGTGTATGCAAAGTTATGTTCAGACAGGTTCGTGATTGTGGTTGTAGTGACCTAATGGTATGGTTTCCGAATACAGATAAACAAGAAAAAAATAAAAAGAATAAAAATGTTTGGGATAAAAAAATGGGGTTGGAATTTATATATGGTACTCGTGTTATCAAGTTTCAGTGTGTGTGTGTGTGTGTGTGTGTGTGTGTGTGTGTGTGTGTGTGTGTGTGTGTGTGTGTGTGATGGATAATGTGTATTTTTTTCTTTTTAATCCGTTACCATGCCTAAAGAGTTGAGAGTGTTTTAACAATGCATCGGTGTGTTAAATCATCCTCTACATTCCGCGGTGCAAACGACCCACAAACAAACAAAAACGCAAAAACAGCAATATGTATACAAAAAAAGAGCCACGTATTGAATTCAACAAACGTGTATTTGTTCTATACGCGGTAATTTTGCGCCGCTGCTTTTTATGCAAACTTTTAATACCTGACCATTCCCTCCTTTTTTTTTTTTTTTTTTTCCATTCCGCGTCACGGCCCGGGCTGGAATTCCAAAATAAACACTAATGAATTAAGTAAATTCATGAAAAAGTAATTGAAGTGCTTAGCGAGTGTTTTAGAATTGCAAATATGCATGTGTGGACGTATGTATGTATTTATGTGTGTGCATATGCATGTATGTACGTACGTATTATTGAGTGATAAATAAGTTAAATATTTACAGCGTTAGATAGATGTGGATAGATACACAAAAGAAGAAAGATAAATAGTTAGTTGCATGGATAGATAGATAGATATATAGAATAGGTGGATAGATGACGAAATAAACACACAAAGAAACATCGAAAGAAAGGAGAGAGAGAGAGCGCAAGCAGTGGGTCGTTCTTTGCCTCGCTTCCCCACATCCAAGACTCAGCTGCCGTCTCTTTCTCTCGCGGCTCTCTTCCCTCTCCTCCGCCCCTCGCCTCTCCCTCCCTGATCTCTCTTTTCTCACTCACCTGACTTAACCTTGCCCCTGTAGCTCCCTCTTTTTTCCCATCCTCGCCATCCCGCCTCTTCATTCCCCTTTTTTATCTTTTCCAGTCTGCCTCTCCCTAGCTACACCTCTCCTTTTTTTCATATTACTTTAAAATCTTTTCTCTACTTCCTTATCCTCCCTTTTTGTTTTCCTAATCTCAACACTTATATGTCCCTTCCTCTACCTTCTTTTTCATGCCTGTATTCTTTATTTCTCTTGCTACATCTTTAACTCGTTTCTCATATTCCTTTTAAATCGTTTCGTTTCTCTCCTTTTCTCTTCCCTATCCTCCCTTTCTCTTTTCCTGGCTTCAACCCTGTTATAGTTCCCTTCCTTTACCTCCTTCTTTACTCTCAACTCTATTTACAACCTCTATTTTATTTTCCCATTTCTTTATTTTGTATTTCCTATCAGCTACATCTCCCGCCTGTTTCCCATATTCCTCTAAAATCGTTTCTCTCCTCATCTTCCCCATCCTCGCTTTGTATTTTCCTCACCTCATCCGCAGTATTCTTCCCCTCCTCTACCCTCTTCATCCCCTTTACTCTCAACTGAATTTGCATCCCCTATTGCCCTTCCTCATTCCGTTATTCTATATTTCCCAACAGCCATCACAATAACCTTCGCCTCCTCCCCTCTCTCTCTCTCTCGCTCTCACCTCCTCCAGCCTCTTCTTTCTCTCATTTCAGCCTCGAATATGCGTCGCCTTCCTACTGTTTCATTTTCCTTCCCCGAGTAAACTTTTTGGTCACAAAACTTTCCTGCCCGAAACTTCTTGGTCAAAACTTTCTGAATTTAGTAACTTTCAATCTCCTCAAGTTATAATCAACCTAATTTTTGCGACATATCCCAAATTTGGTAAGTTTCGGGGGCGGATTCCTCATCTTTTTTTTTTTTATTCTTTCGTCAATGTTGCTATTTTATTAGTAATTACCTCGGCATTTTCTCCGCCAAACTTGCATTCATGGAAGCAGCTTCTTCTCAGCCGCTTCTTTTGTAAAACTTGTTAATACTTTTATCACCTCACGCGCTTCAGTGACCCCTGCGGCCCCCCTTAGTTCAGTCACCCTTATCTATTGTTTTTTTACACTCCCCCACCTATATCTATCTATTTATCTATCTCTCTGTCTCTTGGGAAAATGGACTTTGTGGTCAGTATTTCAATTCGTTTCACCCTCATCATTATCACTCTCAAACTATTACCTTCATTAACATATATAAGTTCTAATTTATCTATCATGTCAATTTCGTTTACCTTTTCCCTTACTGTATCACCTTTCTCGTTTTCCCATCCTCCTTTTTGTCTGCCTTGCCTCAGCTTCTCTTCTGCCGGTTTTGTTTATATCCTTCGTGTGTTTTTAGTTTCTGTTGTTTCTCCGCCTTGCCATCGACGCCACCCAACTGTTCGCGATGATTCATTACCTTTAGATCATCCTTGTTTATGTCCTACTACTTAAAACCTCCTCTCGTTATCCCCAGCACTATCATATCTTAAGAGTTCTCCTAATATTACGTCTTTCTACTCGTATCAAGTATCCAGTTTTACGATCCGTGTATCAGAGCTGGTCATTCAGTGTTCGTCCCATCAAAGGAACGTGAAAATTACTCCCCATAATGCTGCGTTTACTGAAGCGATCCAACACAAACATGCACAAGTGTCCGTTCCCTTTGATTTCACATTTATGAGCCGGATATGCATTAGCTCCCCCGCGTATGGCTGTTAAATCTGAGTTGGTAACGGTGTTCTATTCGGCGCTTTAATCTTTGTCTAATGCGAAAACGTGATTGGTAGTTATTATGGTTCGCTTTTCTTTTTTATTACAACAAAGTACACAGCTCAAGGGCACACAAAAAGGAAGCAGTAATAAAAAAAAAAGCCCGCTACTCGCTGCTCCTAAAAAGAATCAAAAGAGGTGGCCGAAAGAGGGGTCAATAAATGCTACGTTCGCCTTCACGCCACGTTTCCGTAGTCTAGATAGGGTTTCAGATCGCTAGTTCTTTTTTTTTTTTAGATGAGATAGCATTTTTTTTTACAGTGACGGAAGCATCTTTAGGGCAAAAATAGAGAAAAAAATGCTAGCACAAAAATCTCAACGTCATAATCAGAACATCATCAGATTCCGTGTTATTGATAGGCTCACTCTGTTCTCTTTTTATTCACATTTTTACTCAGAAAGGAAAAAAAGTTAAATAGAAAAGGTTGACGCACGACTTAAAGGCTTAAAGTAACGTTGCTTTTGTCTAGTGTTTGACCTTCCTTGAACTCAAACGCCACACACACTCACACACACACACACACACACACACACACACACACACACACACACACACGTCATGTACCTCATCCATCACCCTGCATGTTCACTTTCCTTTGCTCTCTTTCCCCTCCTCCTCCTCCTCCTCATGCTCCTCCTCCTTCTCCTTCTCCTCCTCCTCCTCCTCCTCCTCCTCCTCCTCCTCCTCCTCCTCCTCCTCCTTCCATCAGGTTATAGGCCGCGTCTGTCTGTGTCTTTCTTTGTGTTATTTCACGAGGCTCAAAATTCCCCTCCTCGTCTCCCTCGACCCTTAGAGTTTGCATAATCCGTGTGATCTCCGCGCGGCTGCTGATATTACGCGATTAGAGAGAGAGAGAGAGAGAGAGAGAGAGAGAGAGAGAGAGAGAGAGAGAGAGAGAGAGAGAGAGAGAGAGATGGATACTGTCAAATTTTATCCCATCTGCAATTTTTCTCCTTGGCCCTATTTGCATTTTCTTCCGCCTCGAGTAGGTTTTCAGAAGTCTCTCCTATTCCCATATATTTAGCCCTTTTTTTCTTGTTCTTATTGATCGTTTTGCTCTTTCCTGTCTTTTCGTTCGCTTCACAAGCCTCGCCTCTCTCTCTCTCTCTCTCTCTCTCTCTCTCTCTCTCTCTCTCTCTCTCTCTCTCTCTCTCTCTCTCTCTCTCTCTAACTCTCTCTCTCTCTCTCTCTCTCTCTCTCTCTCTCTCTCTCTCTCTCTCTCTCTCTCTCTCTCTCTCTCTCTCTCTCTCTCTCTCTCTCTCTCTCTCTCTCTCTCTCTCTCTCTTACTCTCTCTCTCTCTCTCTCTCTCTCTCTCTCTCTCTCTCTCTCTCTCTCTCTCTCTCTCTCTCTCTCGTTTATTTATCCGTTTTTTTCTTTCTCTCCTTTCTTTTAATATTATCCTTTCATCTTTAATATTTCTGCCTGAAGTTTGTGCATTCTATTTCACTTTTTCTTCATCCCCTTCCATATTTCCTTATTCCTCCTCCTTTTCCTCTTCCCTCTTACTCTCCACTTTTTCTTTTTTTTATTCTTCCTCTATGTCTCTTATGAACCCACTTATTCTTTTTCATTCTTGCAAATCTTCATGTTAATCCTTCTTCGCCCTCATTTCCTTATATTTTTTACATATCTGCTCATTTTTTTCTTCTTTGATATCCTCTTTAATCTTTCCATATACTCCTCCTCCTCCTCTTCTTCCTGGTCCTGCTCCTCCGTTTTTGAACCCTCTTCTTACTTGTTTCATATATATATTTTCTTTTCTTTTCCTCGATTTTCCGTCTGATTTTTCATTACAAGTTTAATCTTACCTTCCTACTTGCGTTTATAGTCTACGTTTATTTCCTTCCATTTTCATTTTATTATCAAACATGAGTCTTCCTTTCCATAGTTTCCTCCTCTTCTTCTTCGTCCTGTTCCTCCTTTTCTTAATCCTCCTTGAACTTCTTTTATATTTTTCTTTCTTTTTTTTCTCGATTTTCGCCATATTTCTCGTTAAGTATGATTTTACCGTCCCTCTCTTTTTAAAGTCCATAGTTATTTCCTCTTTTTTTATCTTATTATTCCTCTTCTTCGTCCTGTTCCTCCATTTCCCAACCCTCTCCTACTTTTTTAAGATCTTTTTTTCCTCCATTTTTGTCTTATTTCTCATTACAATCATCATCTTCCCGCCCACTCGGATTGTTGTAGTCTTTGGTTATTTCCTTCCATTTTCATCTTATTATTCTCCTCCTCTTCGTTCTGTTCCTCTGTTTCTCAACCCTCCCCTACTTTCTTATAATTATCTTTGTCTCTTCCTCTTATTTTAGTTTTATTTCTCATTACAAGTATGATTCTACCTCTCCACACTCACTCAAGTCTACGGATATTTTCTTCCCTTATTCATCTTACTATTACAAACCTACCCTATCACACTCGCATTGAAGTCTACGGCAATTTCCCTCCGTTTTCATTTACCTCGCCACCCTCACCCTTCCCCGGCACAGCAGAGCCACGCCGCGCCTAAAGTGACTCAAATATACACCGGGGGAGCGAGTTCCGTGGCGACAGATATCCTGGTATTTAATTACGCCGGGAGCTGGTCTGTGCGGGGGAGCGTGACGAGGGTGTGGGTTGTCAGGGAAACACAAAATAACACAAAGCAAGAACAAACAACAGCAGACCCTGGTCCTTACGAGGCTGTTTGTGACAAGCTACGCTAACTATCCAATCAAAGATGGAAGATGAAGGACAGCAAAGGCGAAGGAAGAGAGAGAGGATGAGGAAGAGGACGAGGGTGTGAGTAGTCAGAGGAGGAAGAGGACGAGAAGGAGGAAGATAAGGCGAAGGAGAATCTAAGTTTATATACCGGTACCCTTGGCCACAACACTTATAGCGGTCCTTCCTCCCTCTTCTATCATATCTCTCTCTCTCTCTCTCTCTCTCTCTCTCTCTCTCTCTCTCTCTCTCTCTCTCTCTCTCTCTCTCTCTCTCTCTCTCTCTCTCTCTCTCTCTCTCTCTCTCTCTCTCTCTCTCTCTCTCTTCGCCTTCTTCACAATATACGCATTATAACCAGAAAACAAGAGCAAAACAAGAAAAAACAGGAGCAAAATTACCGCCAATAGCACTCACAACGATAAAAGTAACAAGAAACAAAAGAATTATTAGTATTATTAGAGGGAAAATGACCACCGTAACCTTGAAAGCTATTCTTGTGTGTGTGTAGCCATTCATTAATTCATTCAAGCAAACATATATTTATCCATTAAGCCATCATTCTTCTTCCTGGTTTCCCTTTTTTAAACTCTCGACGTTATGCCGCTAACGCTCAGAAAGATGAAAAACAAAAAGTGAGAAAAAAGATTATCCCGCATGGCAGCCAAAAGAAAAGGACGAAAAAATGCACTCTTTGTTCGATGACGTGAAGGGAAGAAAAATCTGGACAGCAGGTGGAGGGAAGAAGAGTAATACCCTGCCTCGTTCTCCTCTTTATATCCATCCATATTCTGTCCGCAGGTGGGACGAAGAAGGAAGAGGAAAAAGAGTAGGAGGGGGGATGGGGGGCGGGGGGCAGGAAGCGCTCTTGGGTTAAGGAAGAAAGCGAGTCATAAAAAGAAAGGAAGGAGGGAACGAAAGAAGAAAAAGACAAGGAAGGAAGAGTATTGTGGGGAGAAATAAATAAAGGAGGAATTAAAAAGGTGGAGGAGTGAATTTTTGAGGGAGATTTGTCGTGAGAGAGAGAGAGAGAGAGAGAGAGAGGTGCGTATGTAGGTCACGTGCGGTTTCTCTATTTATGTAAATTCTTGTGGACTGTTTACATTGATTAAAAGTTTCTGATGAGTCTCTCTCTCTCTCTCTCTCTCTCTCTCTCTCTCTCTCTCTCTCTCTCTCTCTCTCTCTCTCTCTCTCTCTCTCTCTCTCTCTCTCTCTCTCTCTCTCTCTCTCTCTCTCTATCTCTCTCTCTCTCTCTCTCTCTCTCTCTCTCTCTCTCTCTCTCTCTCTCTCTCTCTCTCTCTCTCTCTCTCTCTCAGGTAACACCTCACACACCTTTAATACTTTATGCCTCCACCTCTTCCTCCTCCTCTTTCCTCTTTCCTCCGTCATATTCTCCTCATTTCCTCCTTCCACTACCTCCTTCCTCTCCTCCCCTCTCCCTCCTCCACACTGTCCCCACCTAACACTCAACATCACCGCATTCCCTCACCTCTCGCACCAACCTCACCCACACACTAGTGCCTCCCCTCCCATCACCCCCACTATTCTTCCTCCTCCTCCCTAACACTTACCTCAGTCTCCTTTCTGTCTCCCTTGCTTCACTACATCCACGGCCATCTCACGTCTTTTTCCTCCCATTTCTCTTCTTTCTCCTCATCCTTTTTCTGTCTCCTCTACTTTCCTGCAGCCAAGGCCATTTTTCTCACTTACCTTTATCCTCCTCCTCCTCCTCCTCCTCCTCCTCTTCCCATTTCCCCATTGTGTTCATGTCCATCATTATTTCTCTCCTCTCAGTTATTCCCTTTTCTCACACTCCTCTTCTTTCTCTCTCTTTCCCACTCTCGTTGTCCATCATTGAGTCTCTTCACCTTATTGTTCATTTTCCTTTCTCCCCAACTTTCCCCCTCATCACTCCCGATCCTTCCCTGCCTCCACAAGATCCAGACCTCTTCCTTCCTCACCATTCACCACGTCCACTCCACAAAAAGTATGATTCCCCACCACCTCCCCTTCCAGCTCACTCTCCTTTATTTTCCCTCCCAGCTTACCTATCCCCCCAGTTGTCCCCCCAGCTCATCCCAGTGTTCTCCTCCCCAGGTGGCCTCGGCTGGGGGTAGTCTGGACGCTGAATGCCGCCTCACCCTGGGGGAGCACCGCCTCAGCGCCTTCAAGACCCTACGCGTTAGGGTCCGCATGATATCCTACGTCGACAATTACCACTCCAAAGGTAAGAACGCGGCGTGGGTGTGTGATTACCTTCGTTTGTACCTGTATGGGGTTTTTTTCACCTATTTGTGGCCCTTTGCTCCAGAAGTCGACCACGTGGGTACTGGTGGCGGTGGCCGATGTTTGAAAAGTTACACCGGAATTTTTTGATTCTGTTATTTTTTTATTATTTATTGCTTTTGTAGCCTTCCGGTGCTCTCTCTAAGAAAAGTCGTTGAAGGTAGTTAATAGTCGATATGTATGTGATCGCGGGCCACTCGGTGTTGAAGGACGAACATCTGATTTTGCTCTTACGACTGAACTGACCACTAGGCCTGAGAGAGAGAGAGAGAGAGAGAGAGAGAGAGAGAGAGTAATAATGTTAATGCCTTTCTAGCCTTGTTGAATGCGTGGCGGCGGCGACTCCAAGTTTGCACATTTTCTGTTCTTGCCGCCACGCCTCGCACCCCTAATCACCTTACTTGCCTGGCCGCGCGCCGGCCGCCGACACTCCCAAATGCGGCCCGGAACTGCTACTCATTAACTAGATAATGTCTTTCTCCGGGAGGGATTCAGCTGGCCTTCCTCGGCTAAAAACTAAATAATACATATAAGAAAGTGATAATGTTATAGCGCACGTAATTGTTTATATTGGCGCCATCTTGCTTGGTTCATGCTGTCCCCCAGAGCTTATCTTTGATCCTCTTTTAAAGAGAGATGTATCTAAGTTGATACATGGTCTTCAGGGCAGCTTGTGGGTAGTCTTAGGCCACTCGGCGATGACTGAAAATCGTCTTGCAGCAGCGGGCGGGACGCGAACCCTGGTCCTCCTGGACGCCGCGCCCGCACGTTGACCATTCAGCCACCGCCTCCTCTATAGAATATTGTAGAAAAAGATTGCTGTCAAGGAGCAGTTACTCTCCCCCCCTTGAATGAAGGGGAGGAGGGGGGCGATGAAGGTTCCAGCAGTAGCCAAGATTGATCCACCGGGCTCCAATGTTCTCACCGGTACACGACTTACTGGCGATCGGGAGTCCAGCACGTGATAAGGTCGTGGTTGATTACACGCCTGACCTGTACTTGAACCGGAGCAAGTTGATTTCCAAGATTTTCTATTATACTTTACATTTTGATTAGTGTGTGTGTGTGTGTGTGTGTGTGTGTGTGTGTGTGTGTGTGTGTGTGTGTGTGTGTGTGTGCCTGTCTGTCTGTCTCCCTATTTCTGTTCGGCAAATTAAGTCTTCCCCACACCAGCCGCGTCGCCATCAGTCTTCATGAACTCGTTGTGCCGGGACGAGACATTCAACGCTCGCTTTTCCGGCTGTCATTTCGTTGTGATGACTTCCTTCTTGTGTTTGTTTTTGTTTTGTTTCCTTCTGTGGAGTATATTTTTGCATTGTTTTTTTTTTGTTTTGTTTTTTTGTAAGGTTTATTTTTCCGCGACGCTTTCCCTTGATGAGAAAAAAAGTTGGCCTAGTTCTGAAACTATTGTTGTACTTCTCTTTTTATTATTGTTGCCTTTGTTCAGTTTGCTGTTGCTGTTGTTGTTGTTGCTGTTTCAATGCCATTTTTTTCCCCTAGATCATTCATTGTCGTTTTCGCCTTAGTCCTCCTCCTCCTATTCCCGTAAAAATGACATGGTGCTGGTTATGACGGTAATAATGATAATGCTAACAATAACAATGTAAATGATAACAATATGAAAGTAATAACAATTTTTTATATATGTACTATGTGTTTATGGTAGCGCCAGCAGTGGTGTGAGTTTTGGTAGGAGTATTAGGGGTAGGAGTAGTGGTAGCGATGGTGGCGATATTGTAGTGGTAGAGGGTGCGATGATGGAGGTTGCAATGATACTAATGGAGGTGCTGACGCCGGTGGTGGTGGTGATATTACTGGTGGCTTTACTAGTGGTGATGGTGGCAGGAATATAGAAGTAGTAGGCGGTATGTATTTGACGCAGTGGTGGTGGTGGGGATGGAGGTAGCAGTAACAGTGATGGAAGCTGACGTTGGTGGTAGTGGTGATATTAGTGGTGTTTATAATAGTGATGTTGATGGTGTAGGTGGTGGTGATACGACTAATGTTAGAGGTGACAGTACATTGATAGAGGAAGGGGGTAATCGAGGAGGAAGAGGAGGAGGAGGAGGAGAACTACAACGATATCGAAAATGAATGCTAATGAGGAAAAAATAATAGTTATGGAGTTGGGTGGTGGAGGAGGAGGAGGAGAAGGAGGAATTACAATGACGACAACAATAAATGCTATCGAGAAAAAATATATAACAGTAAAAGTAACGTGGAGGTGGAGGTGGAGGTGGTGTTGGAGGTGGAGGTGGATGGGGCTCACCTTGCCTCACCTGGGCCGCGGCGGATATCGACGCGGCGGGACACAATGAGCCGCGGGAAATATTAAGACACCTCAGCTCAATAGTGTCAGTTCGCGCGAGCCAGATTGATAGGCCGCCTCACAGCCCCTCATTGTATGCCTCACCCCCCCCCCCTCCCCAGCAGCCCCTTCCCTGTCAGCCCTCTTCCTCCTCCGTCAGCTTCCTTCCTTCACCCTACTTCCTCCGCCTGCTTCTCTTTCTCAGCCCCTCGCTACCTACCTCCTTGTTCCTTCATCCAGCTCCTTTCCTTCTTCCATGGACCACATTGCTTCTTCTTACTCCTTTATCCTGCTTTCTGTGTCTTTCTTTAGTTTCTTTTACTCAATTTACTCCTTTCTTCTACTTCTCTGATTTATCTTTGTATCTCGATATGTTATTAGGCCCATTCTATACTAGCTTTCTACTGCCGACGCAGTTTACCTGTAACATTTCCAAAGTTATGAATATCAAGAAGAAAATGAACATTTGTTTATAAGTTAAATTCATCCTCGCTATAAAAATTAAACCTTTTATGCTAACATAATGAAATGACACAATTTCGATTTCTCAGTGTCAAACATCGCTGTATCAGTATAGAATGATACACCGGGTGGCAACGCGTCAGGCGTTATTGCCTCTCTTCCTTCTTTTATCTGCCTTTTTTAACTCCATTTACTCCTTTCTTCTACTTCTTTCTGCTCTATCTTTTGTATATTTTGATGATGGTCTTTCTTTTGTTTAAATCTTCATTCTTTTCTTTGCTATGTTATCTCTCTACTGCCTTTACTATCATTTCTCCTTGTTCCTCTTCTTATCAGCTACTATCCTTATTCCCTGTTTACGATCATATGTTTTTCCTCCTCGTCCTGTCCTTGCTGTCTATTGGTCCTGCCCACGTTCCTTCCTTTTCTCTTGATTCCTCTTACTACTTAACTCCCACCTCCCACTCCCTCTCCTTCCCTTGTCCTCAAATGCACTGTTCCTCCTCCTTTTCCCCCTCCTCCTCCTCCTCCTCCTAACCCCAGTACCACCCTACCACCACCATTACCACCATCACCATTTCCATTATTCACTGTCCATCACTTTCCCTTTTGCCCTACAACCTTGCATTACCTCCCTTCCTTCCTTCATCTCTCCATCACTCCTTCCTACCTATTGCCCTCCCTCCCTCCCTTGACCTTCTCTTCCATTTATCTTCTTTCCCTTGACCTGTTCCATCTGTCGCTCTTTCCTACCTCAATTTACCCTCCCTCTCTTTTTATTCCTATTTCCCTTTCTTATTTTCTCTCTTCCCTGCCCAGCCTTTCCAAACCTCTATTTCAACCTTCTGCCCCCAAAACGTTCTCCTCTCTGATCCTTCTTTTCATCCTTTCAATTTTTACTTTGTCTTGCATCTCACAAACTTTTCCACCTCTCCACCTGTTTCTCCCTTCCTATACGTTCTACTATGCATCCACTTCTCTTTCCCTACCGACCCCTCCTTTCCATATTTTCCCCTTCCTCCTTATTTTCCCTACCTACCCTTCCTTCCTCCTTACTTTCCCTACCTATCACTCCCCTCCACCTGTTTCCCCTTTCCCTTTTATCACTTCCGCCTTTTCTTCCTACCTGTCCTTCCCTTCCACCTGGTTTCTCTTTTCCCTTTACTCCACTTTCTTTTTTTACCTACCTGTCCCTTCCTCCACTTCCTCCCTGCCTCTCTCAGAAACTCAGATCCTCTCTTCACTTCTTTCTCTTTCTCCTCTGCCATCCCCTTAACGCCGCTTCCTCCCCCCTTCCCTTCCTTTACCTCTTCAGCCCCCCTTTCTTTGTATCCCTTCCTCCTTCCTCTCTTTCGCCCCTTTGAGCTTCCATCTTCTCCCTGTTACCTCTTATCCTGGTCATGATATCTTGTTCTTCCCGTTTTTTCGATTCATCTTTCTGATCGTGTTCTTTCATGATTCCGTCCTCTCCTCCCTTCTCTTGTCAGATGTGTACTGTTCCTCCTCCTCCTCCTCCTCCTCCTCATCCTCATCCTCATCCTTCTCGCTCCATGTTCGACAGGTAGTGGCAAGCTCTCGTGTGAGGCAGTTGTCTGATGCACGCCTGACTGACTGGATGAAAGGATGAATGAATGGGTGAGTGGATGGATGAATGGATAGGTGGATAAATGGGTGAATAAATGTATAAGTGGGTGAACTGGTGAATGACTAGCTAACTGATAACGTACTGGCTGGATGAATGTTTGTAAGTATTAATGGATGATTGGTTTATTGACTTACTGAAGAGTTGGCTGAATAAAAGGATAGAGGAATGACTTAGTAGCTAATTGACTGAATGAATGGATGGATTACTGACTGACTGGCTGGATGCATGGCTTATTGACTGACCGACGGGATGACTGGATAAATGAATAGATAGATAAATGTGGGCTTAAGAAGTTCGATGTCTGAGTGGGTACCTCGCTATTTGAAAGACTGATTGGCTAACATGATATATGACAGTTTGGTTGAGTGGATGAATGTCTTATAGGACTGATAGCTAAGTGGATATGTAACTTTTTTTTTATATCTGGCCGACTGTCTCTGGATGTATGGATTGCTGGATGGCTGAGTGAATGAATGACGGTATGTATGGCAGACTGTGGTTGTCCCGCTGGTTGGGGGTAGAGATGAATGGATGCTTGTTCTTCCCCCTCACCTCACCTCACCTCCGTCAACCCTTGAATGGCTCGGACTTGACGAGTTGACCGCCGCAGCGAGTTGTAATTGTCTGTCTGTTAAGAGTTTGGAGAGCCCGCCCGCCGTATGTGTGTGTGTGTGTGTGTGTGTGTGTGTGTGTGTGTGGGAGGGGGGGGGAGGACTGCGTGTTTGTGTCTTTATATATATATATATATATATATATATATATATATATATATATATATATATATATATATATATATATATATATATATATATATATTTTTTTTTGTGTGTGTGTTAGTCTGTTTGTTTGTCTACCTGTCATAACCATCTACTCACCTCATTTTTTTTTTATTATTCTTTTTTTTTTTCATTATCTCCAAACTGCTTTGTCTGCATCTCCCTCCAGCCTCATCTTTCCCTCCCTTCGCTTCCTTCTCTTCCTCTTCCTTCCCCTTGTTATTTCACGCCTGTTCTTCCCCCTTTATCGTTATCCTTCTCTTCTTGTTCTTCTTCTTCTCTTCCTCCCTCTTCCTCCTCCTCCTCCGTTAACTCCTCCTCCTTCTCCTCCTCCTCCTCCTCTTCCTCCTCCTCCTCCTCCTCCTCCTCCTCCTCCTCCTCCTCCTCCTTCTCCTCCTCCTCCTCCTCCTCCTCCTCCATATCTTCTTTCTTTTTATCCAAAAACAACTATTTTTTTATACTACTACTACTACTACTACTACTACTACTACTACTACTACTGTTGCTACTGTCACTACCACTAATCCTACCCTTCCTATTTCATACCTCACTGCCTCCTCCTCCTCCTCCTCCTCCTCCTCCTCTTCACCGACGGCCTCCTCTTCCTCCCCGTCTAAATTTTTACCTCACGTCACCCTCACGCATCTTCCCTCTCCTCCTCCTCCTCCTCCTCCTCCTCCTCCTCCCGCCGCCCCCTTCACTTTAATATCCTCCCATTGGAACACAAAAACCGCCCACTCTCGCAACATTCCCGCGCGCTGCAATATACTCACTGGTTTTTTTTCCTCTCTTTTTTTATATGCTCCGGCTGACTTTTACGCGAGTTCATTTTTCGCGGCAAAACTTGAAATTATGTCACATACCGGCAGATACAGCGCGTTTTTTTAATAAGGAAAAAGAAAGTGTCTAATGTTTTTTTGTGTGTGGGGAGGGTGTGTTTGTGTATGCGTGTGTGTGTTTGTGGGGGGGCTTGTGTGTGTGTGTGTGTGTGTGTGTGTGTGTGTGTGTGTGTGTGTGTGTGTGTGTGTGTGTGTGTGTGTGTGTGTGTGTGTGTGTGTGTATGTTCGTGTCCGGTTTCCAAGACAAGAGAAGGACAAGAATCAGTATAAGAGAGGACTAACGTAAGATTGAGAGGGAGAGAGATTGAAGGGTGAGAAGGCAGAAAAGAGAAAGAGAATAGGTCTTTCGAAGGAGATGATGAAAGGATAGAAAAGAATAGGATTGAGAGAGAAAGAGATGAAGGAAGAGGTGAGAAGACAGGACAGAGAAGGAGAATAGATCTTGCGAAGGAGATGATGGAAATTCAGAACCAAAAGAAATACTGGAAGGAAATAAAGAACAGAATTGAGAGAGTGAAAAAGATGAAATGGAGAAGTGAGGTCAGAAGAGAAAAGCAGAGAAAATAAGTCTTTCGAAGAGGATGACCTGAGGGGAAAGGAAAGAGTATAGCTGGGAGGGAAAGAAGACACAAAGTTACGAGACGAATAGGGAATAGGTCCTTCAAGAAACAGGAGAAAGAGCAGAAAGGAAACATTAGAATCAGACAACGAAAGAAGAAGACAAAGAAGATATGAGAAAGGAATAAAGAAGAGAACAGATATTTTCGTGACCTGCGATACATGCTTTAGAGGAGGAGAAGGAAGAGGAGGAGAAGGAGGAGGAAGAGGAGGTGGAGGAGGAGGAGGAGGAGGAAAAACAAGGTAGATATTGAAATGAAAAGATAAGGAGGAAAATTTGATCACAAACCGAGAAACGGAAGTAGAGGTGAACATTAACAGGTAAAGATAAGGAAGGAGAGAGGGAGAAAGATAAGTCAGTAAGACACAGCGTAATTGACTGGTGCAGGGGAGTGACGTGAGGTGCGATTGACTGACTGGCTGACTGTTGACTGGCTTATAATGAGACTTGCTTGACGCTCTCCGCTTTCCTCCTAACTAATTTGCACGTCTTATATTTTCCTCCCTTCCCTTTCTACCTCTGCTCTCAAATTTCCTCTTCCTCCGTCTTATTCTAGTTTCCTTCACCTCTCCTTTAATTGGTTCTCTCTCTCTCTCTCTCTCTCTCTCTCTCTCTCTCTCTCTCTCTCTCTCTCTCTCTCTCTCTCTCTCTCTCTCTCTCTCTCTCTCTCTCTCTCTCTCTCTCTCTCTCTCTCTCTCTCTCTCTCTCTCTCTCTCTCTCTCTCATTTTTATCCGTTTCCACTGCCAACTGTCTTGATTTGCCACCTCGCCGCGTCTCCTATGCATATTGAGAGAGAGAGAGAGTGATATCGTTTGATCCAATAACAAACATACAGATTTTAACACACACACACACACACACACACACACACACACACACACACACACACACACACACACACACACACACACACACACACACACACACACACACACACACACACGCAAAATACTGGCTCTGGAATTCTCTTTTGACTCACTTAAACATTCAGAACCAATTATCTTTTTTCTCTTTCCTTATTGATGTCCTAACCATGCAGCGTCTGTTCCTGAGAGAGAGAGAGAGAGAGCAAGTGAAAATTACTTCCCCTTCTCTGCCACCTTCCTTTCCTTCCTTATTTTTTCTCTCTCCATCCTACCTTTCCTATTTTCTTCTATTCTTTTTCTTCAGTTTTCCTTACCATCTCATTTCCCACACTTGTCAGGAGTCTTGTCTTGCTGGAGGTGTTTAATTAGCCGCTTCCTCCTCCTCCTCCTCCTCCTCATCTTCTTCTTCCTAATCCCTTAAATTACGTTTTCTAATCACATTTGCTAATCCCTCGCAGCACCCATCATTCACTGCACACTTTTCCCCCACTGTCTTCTCGTCTCCCCTTCCCCGCTCTTGTTTCCCTTTTCTATTACATCTTGAACACGCCCTTCCATCACAGAACCCGCCCTTGCCACGCCCCTCTAACCCGCACCACCCCCTCACTGTCAAATGGGCGTGGTAGGTAGGGATAGATGGGCGGGTTAGGTGTGTGTTGTAAGCCAGAGCGGGGCGAACGGACGGGCCAGGGCAGGGTAGGGACAGAGTGAGTATAGGAGTGATAGTCTTCTTTATCTATACCGGTTCTCATTGGTCTTGTGTGATGGTTTCTGCTCTTCGTGTTTGTGTGTTGTTTGTGTGAAGTCTTGAGCTCAAAGTGTGTATTGGAGGGTTAAGAGAGAGAGAAGGAGGGAAGGAGTGATTGAATGAAGGGACAATAAAGCAAAAGGAGATGAAAACGGGAACAGGGAATGAGGGAGGAAAAGTTTGAAGGGAGAGAGAGATAAAAAAAACAAAAGGAGAGGAATATTAGGAGAGGGAAGGAAGAAGGGAGGAGAAATTTGAAGGGAAGGAAAGTCGTGGGAGAGGAAAATGAGAGAGGAATATGTATGGTGTTTTGTTAATAAGACTTGAAAGTGAAAAGTTTTGGAGAGAGAAAAAGAAATGAAGGGAGGAAGGGAAAAAGACGGAGGGAACCGGATGAAGCAGGGAGGTACTTTAGGCGGTATGTTGCAATTTCTTAGTAATAATGAAGGCTGTGTGTGTGTGTGTGTGTGTGTGTGTGTGTGTGTGTGTGTGTGTGTGTATGTGTGTGTGCAAGGGTGTGGGATGCAGGTGTGAGGTTCGGACAAGTGTGGTGGTATAGGAAGAAGAAGAAGAGGAGGAGGAGGAAGAGGAGGAGGAGGAGGAGGAGGAGGAGGAGGAGGAGGAGGCAGGTGTGTGTATGGTCTGCACAAAATTAAATCTTCACACACACACACACACACACACACACACACACACACACACACACACACACACACACACACACACACACACACACACACACACACACTTGTTCCCCTTGCTTCCATTCCTTGGTTCCCCGCCATTCACCTCTCTACCTTATTTTACACTTCAAGAATTCCAACAAGTTTCTCTCTCTCTCTCTCTCTCTCTCTCTCTCTCTCTCTCTCTCTCTCTCTCTCTCTCTCTCTCTCTCTCTCTCTCTCTCTCTCTCTCTCTCTCTCTCTCTCTCTCTCTCTCTCTCTCTCTCTCTCTCTCTCTCTCTCTCTCTCTCTCTCTCTCTCTCTTCTTCCCTCTCTTCACCTTCTCTCTCTCTCTCTCTCTCTCTCTCTCTCTCTCTCTCTCTCTCTCTCTCTCTCTCTCTCTCTCTCTCTCTCTCTCTCTCTCTATCTCTCTCTCTCTCTCTCTCTCTCTCTGAGTTCTTAGCATCTTTCCTTCCTTTCTATCTCTTCTTCCTTTTTTTTTTCCTGTCGTCCATTTTACTTTCCTTCAATAGATACATTTAAGACAAGATTAAATATGTTTATGGATTGTAGTGAGGTTAGCTGGGGTTAAGTTTATAGAATTTGGCTTGTATTCCCCTATTATTATTATTATTATTATTATTATTATTATTATTATTATTATCATCATCATCATCATTACTATTAAGATGATTTTCAGACGCTTGCCGCTGCGGTCGTAAGCCACTCCCGATGATGTATATACCAGGAGGAGCGGGTGGTGCGGGGGGGAAAGGGGGGGGGGGGCTGTGCAAACTTATCAACACCGTCTCTTGTCGTCACTTTCCGTGGTACTCTTTTTCTCACTTAACACAAAAGAGTAGTTTAGCATGCTCTCAATGGACAAATTATTTTCCTTTCCATAGCCAACAACAACAACAACACACACACACACACACACACACACACACACACACACACACACACACACACACACACACTACTTCCTAATAAAAATCAGCCTCGAAGTCCCTTTAGTGGAGGGGACCAGAAGTGTTTCCACACCTCTGCTAACGGCTTCAAGAGGTGTCTTGTTAGCTCTAACTTTCTTCTTATTAATTAACATCCATTCCTATGTACATATATGCATACACAAGCGTACAAAGACACTATCCCACAACCACTTAATTACCGTCACTCCCTCACATGCCTCAGACGCATCTATTTTTAATATATCCAAAAGCACAAAACGGTCCTCTGCGCCGGTGACGCCCCGCGGGCAGGCGCTGAGAGGGGCCGCGGCAACCCTTCGGGAGAGGTCGCTGGCCCGCAGGTACGCAAGTACAGGGAAGTGCTATAGATGTGGAGGTCTGCGGAAGCGAAGGATCCCCGCGAGGAAGGGACCCCACATGGGCGGCGGTGGCAGTGGGCGGGGGACATAGATGTGGTGCAGAGCCGTGGGTAGGGGGAGTTTGGCCAAGGGCTCCCTAGACGCCATCTTGCATCTATGTCGCTCAGGCTCACCGCCTCCTGGCCAGCGCTTCTGCCTGAACACATGTTTAACACCCGGACATAAAAATGGTGTTATTGTGTTGAGGCGGAGCGCTGGGGAGGAGGCGGTGAGCTTGAGCGGCAGGGATGCAGGATGGCGAGTGACCTAACACTCCCTGTCCACGGCTGTGTGGCGGTCTACGGACGCGGAAGGGACCCCACAGTGATAACGGGGGGGGGGGAATGAGTGACGGATGGGGGAAAGGTGCCATAGATGTGGAGGTCTGCGGACGCGAAGGATCCCCGCGAGGAAGGGACCCCACAGGCATGAAAGGGGGAGGGGGGAGGTGCCATAGATGTGGCGGTCTGCGGACGCGAAGGATCCCCGCGAGGAAGGGGCCCCACAAGGGGGGGGGGGCGTAGGGTTGGGGGGGGCCACAGTTGACCATAATTGAATGAACAATCTTTCCATCTCATTGACACGCCCGAATCTTCATTTCCACCCGTGGGCAAGCAACACAAACAACAAAACACTTACAAAACTGCAACACGACAAACAAACCCAACACAGCAACAACAGAAACACGACGATTTCAGACATTCAATATTCAAACGCCTTTTGTTATTCAAAGGATCAGAATTCCAGAATTCCTTATATATTTAACACATTGTCGGTTTCCTTTTACTGCATAAAAAGGACAAAATATATATATATATATATATATATATATATATATATATATATATATATATATATATATATATATATATATATATATATATATATATATTGCATCCTCATTCATCCTCCTTTATCAGGGCACAAATATACTCAAGGATAGTGAGGTTAGTTTAGGTTAGGTTTACAGGGGCTGGCCTCTATAGTTCCACCGACCTCCTGCAGACTCCTTATGTTCTCATGTTCTTCCTTTCTTCCATATTTCTTTTCTTCCATATTTTTCGGACCTCCTTTCTTCCTATTTTCTATTGTATTTCTTCTTTTCTTCTTTATTCATTCATTCCTAACTCCGTTCCATCATTCCTTCCTCATCTTCATTCATTCACTTTTTTCGTGGTTCAGTGGTGTAAAATCTTCTAACATTTGCCATTGCCTCTTATGATCAGTCCTCCTCCTTCTCCTCCTCCTCCTTCTCCTCCTCCTCCTCTTCCTCTTCCTCCCCCTCCTCCTCCTCCTCCTCTTCCAGCTTCCCTTCCCAGGCACTATAGAACCACGTAAACATTTTTTTCTCCTCATCTCTCTAATCACGTTCTATAAAAATATCTCCCACAAAAAAAAATTACATTTCCTCCCTCCCTCTGGCGTTCCTCTCATCTCCTCCTCCTCCTCTTCCTCCTCCTCCTCCTCCTCCTCCTACTACTACTACTACTACTACTACTACTACTACTACTACTACTACTACTCTCTTTATGGAGGTTCAAGAAAGTGATAAAGAGTTCCAGGTTCTTCTTCTGTGTAAATGTTGAGAGAGAGAGAGAGAGAGAGAGAGAGAGAGAGAGAGAGTTGCATTCAGGCATATACATGAGCCTAGTTTGTATTCACAGAGCTTATAATGAAGATAGAGTGCCCTTATGTGTGTGTGTGTGTGTGTGTGTGTGTGTGTGTGCTGCAGGTAACATACTCTCACGCAGGTGTATAAATGAGCGGGACTGGCATTACTGGGACTACACCTGACGTGCTTCTTCAGGTGTTAGAATCCAAACCCGAAAACAAAGGATCAGGAACAGGCGATACCAACTTTTCCTTTCTGTCCGTTTGTCTGTCTGTCTGTCTGTCTGTCTGTCTGTCTGTTTGTGTGTGTTGTATTGTATCTGAATATGTGGGTGTTTTTCTGCCTGTCTGTCTATCTGTCACTCTCCTAGTTCATTTGTAGATAGCGTAATTAGTTCAGTATCACTTTTTCGGCACAAAGATGAAAGCAAATAAAGCCTGACAGAAACACACACACACACACACACACACACACACACACACACACACACACACACACACACACACACACACACACACACACACACACACACACACACACACACACACACACACACACATTTAGACAGAAACATATAAAAACGAAAACAAAAACAAACAGAGACAGACACCACAGACAGACAGCCCAACAAACCCTATGGTCCAAACTAAGATGAATTTCGTTAAATCTGGAAATAAACACAATCGGACAAGCAGGATATTGAATCAGTGTCTGGATGGATTGGCCCGCGCAAGAGGTGGTGGTGGTGGTGGTGGTGGTAGTGGTGGTGGTGGTGGTGGTGGTTTGGACATGTGAGCTATTGTGTTACCCTGGAAAGGATCCGATCTAATTTCTTTGGTCAGAGACGTTATTAAGGAAGAAATGGTTAATACGTGCAGTTTGTTTCTCATTTTTATATATATATAATGTTTGCTCCGTTGTCTAGTATGTTTGTGAAGTCGAGTTTATTATTATCATTATTATTATTAGATACAGTGCAATAGGTAGACTGCAAATACTATAGGTCTGTAATCCCGACGCCCCTGTAGCGCAGAGAGTTAAGGCTGAAGGGATAAACTAGAAGATAAATATTTAAAACAAACTGAAGGATCGAACAACAAGAGGAACGTCTAGAAAATAAAACAGCATTCAGATATATTCAATTATTACGTTTCTCTTATTTGCCTGTTTTGATATCGTTAAAACTCGTTCATTCAGTATCAAAGTTTGTGTATGCAAATGTTTCGGTCACAACCTTCAGCAAACACTATATCACGTAAATACAGAGATGTTAGACGAGCGTTTAGTTCATTTGCAGAAAGTCGCACCTGGTCATAAGTAACCCCTAGAAATACCGAAAGTACAGAATGCAGGAAATACAGACAGTCAGAAAATGTTGCACGATAGTATGGATTATCTTACAGAACATCGTAACTGGTCATATATTAACCCCAAGAAAAACAGAATCATTAGTCACCGTGTCAGACAAAACATATATTGAGAGAAACATGTATTCGCCTGCTACGATTTCTTTCCCTGCCAACCACCGAGCCGTGACGTCTGGCGCTCCTCAGAAACGAGCCTGTAAACGCTAACCTTGGCTGTGATGGAGGCAATTTTGCGGCGACGACCTTCACGACCCTCAAGTGTCACAAACTTTTCTTTATTATCTATCTCAGTTTTCCACGTAATGGGTCGTCAACTTTTAGCTGGTTTCGCTCATCCAATGTTTCTTCCGCATGATCAGCTGCACACTTAAGGGATTGGTTTCGTAGGTTAAGGCAATTATTTTCGTATTTTTATATTTCTTGGATAACTTGATGATACAGAACTTTGCCTTCCGAAATGTAAGGCTTGACCAAAGTTTTACTGGTGTGTTGTGTTACGTTGTCTATTTCGAGAGAGAGAGAGAGCGCATGCATATTTTTTTTTTGTGTGTGTGTGTTCGATCCTGGCTTCATCTGCACTCTCTCTCTCTCTCTCTCTCTCTCTCTCTCTCTCTCTCTCTCTCTCTCTCTCTCTCTCTCTCTCTCTCTCTCTCTCTCTCTCTCTCTCTCTCTCTCTCTCTCTCTCTCTCTCTCTCTCTCTCTCTCTCTCTCTCCCCCTCTTTCTCCTTCTATCACCTCCCTTTACACACACACACACACACACACACACACACACACACACACACACACAATTCCTCCCACTCTCTATCCGTACAATCCCCGTCGGCTTACGAGTTCATAACCCTTTTTCCCCTCGCTGCCCTCGCCCCCTTTCCCCTCTTCCCCTTTAACGCGCCTCCCCTCTCTCCTAAGCCCCCTCCCCTCATCCCCCCTTGCGCCCACATCACCATCGCATACCTTGTACCTCTTGCCCTCTACCCCTTTCTACTTCTCCATCAATCCCCTCATCCCCCCTCACCTTCACCCCTCCCTTCCCCTCATTCACTTACCTCCCCCTCTCTATCTATTTACTTCCCCTACCATTCCCTCTTCCCCCTCACCTTTTCCCTCCCCTCTTTCACTTACCTTTCCTCTCTATCTCTCTATCTACTTCCCCTCCCCATTCGCTCTTCCCCCTCTCTCCCTTTTCTTTCTCCTCACTCCTCTTCCTCCCCTCTCTACCTATCTACTTCCCCTCCCATTTGCCCTTCCCTCTCTCTCCCCTCACCTGTCCCCTCTCGCCCTCACATTTCCCCTCTTATTCCCAGGCTTGTCGGAGGATAAAGGCGATAATTGCATGCAGATAATAGTTAACAGGTACATGGAAATAAATGGGAGAGAAAGAAAACGAGGCAGAAGCTGGAAAGTATGGGTGACTAAAATAAAGAAAAATGTAGTGGTTTATATGTAGACTGAGAGAGAGAGAGAGAGAGAGAGAGAGCATATTTGTGCCGTGATAAAGGAGGATGAACGAGGATGTTGTATTAGTTTTCTGAAGCTCTCATCATACGCGTAGATTATGTTTTTATCGTCGCAAAATACTGGCCATTAATTTGAATATCGCAGGTGATTACCGTATACACAGACTCTAATTGAAATGAATGTTAAATATGCACAAGTATATCGCCAATGCCACTCTTTGCTTGTTTAATATTGTGTTGCGTTCTTTTTTAATGAGGACACCCGCCAACACACGTACACACATGCACCCAGGCATATACATCCGTTGATACATAGGCCTAAGGTCCATATTTAAATGCTGTAGCAGTCGTAAGAAAAGTTGGAGTAGTAAGACTAATTATTGTTACCCCCCTCCCTTCCCGCCCTCCCCCCCCTGTGGGTTCCCTTCCTTGCGGGGATCCTTCGCGTCCGCAGACCGCCTCATCTATCTCACCGGATGTGGCTTACGACCGCAGCGGCAGGCATCTGTAAATCATCTTTATAATAATAGTAACAATAATAATGATAATAATGATAATAATAATGATAATGATAATAATAATAATAATAATGATAATAATAATAATAATAATAATAATAATGATAATAATAATAATAATAATAATAATAATAATAATAATAATAATAATAATTATAATATGGCATAATTATATACGATTTACTGTTCACAGTCGTCGTTTTCTGTTTTCAATTGTCTTGCTGATGAACGAATTTTAACATTTTCATTTGTTCCCGTCGCTGTTGAATTTACTTTTTTTGTCTCGCGATGAGGGTTGACAACTTTACAACGGTCACAGTCATTGCTTTAACAATTACTATTTAGGATCTCTCTCTCTCTCTCTCTCTCTCTCTCTCTCTCTCTCTCTCTCTCTCTCTCTCTCTCTCTCTCTCTCTCTCTCTCTCTCTCTCTCTCTCTCTCTCTCTCTCTCTCTCTCTCTCTCTCTCTCTCTCTCTCTCTCTCTCTCTCTCTCTCTCTCTCTCTCACATGGTAAAAATAAAAATAAAATAAAAAATAATCACATCTTAGTGTCGAGAAAATAATTGCTTGCGCTGTTAATGGAAATGAAACACGAGATTGGAAAATAGTGAAGCGAGAGAGAGAGAATATTGGATAGAGTAGAATGGAATAAAGATGTAATGTGGTTTTAGCAGTGACAAGGGAAAGATAATTGAGAGAGAGAGAGAGAGAGAGAGAGTAACGATAAAGCTGAAAGAGAACGAAAAAGGAGATAAAAAAAACTGATTTCGAATTTATTAAAGACTGCGAGCTGTATAGAGTTTGTAACCAGATAGATAGATAGAGAGAGAGAGAGAAAAAAAAACACCACCAACCCAGACACAACCATCCAGACTGCCAGACGGATAAGAACACTGATCATGCCTGTAATACGAATCGCATCTTCTTTTATTTTCCCTTTTTCTACCATAACGATGAGGCGGATAATCAATCATGCGTCGCCTAAAAGTCTGTCTGCTCTTCTTCCTCCTGTGACCTTGACCCCCCTCCCCCTCACCCCCCATTGAGGAAACAAGAACCACCATGAACTTGTCTTAAAAGTTTCCTTGAGATTCGCCAAGTTATCGAGTTCTTTTTTCTCTTTTTTGCCTGTGCATGAGAGAGAGAGAGAGAGACTGATTTGAAAAGTTTGCGAATTACTATTGTTTCCCTTGTTTTTTGTTGTTGTTTCATGGATGTTGTGTTAGCTTTTTGTACTTGTTTCTGTCATTTCTTTATCTACATATATTTACTTGTCGAACGCAAATAAAATAGACCATGGTTAGCAAATTTCTGCATCTTCTTTTGTTCAAGGTTGGTCGCTATTCCTTTCGACTAAAAATAAAAACGATACATTATTAAAGGGAAACTTAATAACCCTCCTAAGTATGAAAATGAGAAATGAGGGGGAAAATGAGAGAGAGAGAGAGAGAGAGAGAGAGAGAGATTGTGTTTATATACCCTCTCATTATGTGTCACTATATCTTCATCTCCTCTCCTCACTGTACTTGTAACGTCTGCACTCCTCTGACTTCACTTACTTACACTTACTCTACTTACTCTAATTACTCCACTTACTCCATAAACTCCCCTTACTCCACTGCCCTCTCCACCTTTTCATTAGCTTGCTGAGGGAAGGTTAGCCGGATAATCATTCAGGTGTTAATAAGGAAATGGATGGAGTGTTGGGGTTGAGTTAGTGTGATTGCGTTGAGAGAGAGAGAGAGAGAGAGAGAGAGATAAGAAAACAAACTTCCTGACTGACAAGAGAGCATAAAAGAAGTTAAATCACTCACTTGTCAAGGTAATTCATCACGAGCCCTCCCATATCTCTCTCTCTCTCTCTCTCTCTCTCTCTCTCTCTCTCTCTCTCTCTCTCTCTCTCTCTCTCTCTCTCTCTCTCTCTCTCTCTCTCTCTCTCTCTCTCTCTCTCTCTCTCTCTCTCTCTCTCTCTCTCTCTCTCTCTCTCTCTCTCTCTCCTACTCCTTCTCTCCCTTCTCCTTCCCCTCTCTTCCTCTTGCTTTCCCTCCTTGCCTGCCCGTTCCTCTTTTACCCCCTTTTTCCCTCTCCCTTTTCTTCCCCCACACTCCTTCCCTCCATGTCTACCCCCTTTACTCTTCCTCCATATCTTCCTCTTCTACTCTCCCTCCTTCCCTCCCTCCTCTGCTATCTCCTAACCCACCCTTACTCTCCCTCACCATTTCCCTCACCCTACACTTTCCCTCCCCTTCCTCTTCACCCTCCCTCCCCTCTCTCTTTCCGTACCATCCGATCCATCCCATTCTGCAGATTGAAAACTAACAAAATTTCCACGCAGCCCCATGAACTCTAATCTGTAAATCCCGGTGAAAACTTAGATTACGGAAACAGAAGCAAACATAACTCTGTGCAAAACGGACGAGGGAGAGCACACACTAATCAGATCGGGAGATAACGAGAGAGAGAGAGAGAGAGAGAGAGAGAGAGAGAGAGAGAGAGAGAGAGAGAGAGAGAGAGAGAGAGAGAGAGATACCGTCATGCTAGCGAAAAGAATGCAGGAATGTTTATTTATTTATTTAGTTTGTGTGTGTGTGTGTGCGTGTGTGTGTGTGTGTACAGAGGGGCCAAGGTCAATCAATTTTAGTAAGCTTATCTATCTCCTCTTCCTCCTCCTCCTCGTCCTCCTCTTCCTCGTCCTCATCCTCTTCATCCTCGTTCTTTAGCTTTATTTTCTTCGTCCTCTTCCTCTTTCTCCCTCCCTCTTACTCCTCTTCGCTCCTCTCTTCCTCAATCAACAAGTTGTCCATAAATACACAATGGATAGAATAAGATATAAATTTAAATATGTAAAGAAAAGGAAATTACTGAAAACAAAACAACTGAAAACGAATCAAATTTTGCTTCCTCTGTATTTTATTAGTGTTTTATTTTGCACTTCTTAAGCATAATCTCCCTCCCTCCCTTCCGTCTCCTCAACTCTTTTTTTGATGTTGGGCTTTATGCATTTTCTCCTTTCAAACCAATATTTAGTTCTCATCATTTCTCTTATTTCAAACCCTTCCAGACTCTACATAGTTGGTTTGGATAGATTTGTTTCATTTCGTGTCCGTGAGATCAAAACAACAGTGAAAACGGTCGTGTGTGTTTAAGCTAGGTTAGGGTAGGTGCGTTAGGTTAGGTTCGCTAGTTAGGTTAGGTAAGCTAGGCTGGGTTAGGTTGGTTATGTTCGTTAGGAAAGAGTGTAGAGATTAAAACATTTGGGAAAGTGTCCAGGGAATGCGTGAGTGTAGGTTAGGTTAGGTTCGCTAGTTAGGTTAGGTATGTTAGG